>NW_009617814.1:0-7051 GCF_000690535.1 Cariama cristata
GGGGTGGTTGTGACTGAAGTGCAGGACCTAGCACTTCGTCTTGTTGAACCTCATGGCATAGGTCTTGGCCCATCGATCCAGCCTGTCCAGACCCCTCTGTAGTGCCTTCCTACCCTCAAGCAGATCAATGTTCCCACCCAGCTTGGTGTGATCTTTTTCCTGCAGCAGGAGTTGCCTTCGGGGCTGTCTGTTCAAGTCCCAGTTAGGGACTGTGGCAGGCAGGCAGCTGCCCAATGCATGACTTCAGGGTGCTTCCAGGTATGTGATTTCCACAGCACTCAAGCCTGTGGCCTTGCTCTTTCACAAGGGTCTGTTGATTCGTTTTGTCCTGCTGGAGCCTAATGATTCAGGGAGATCAGTGGGAAAAGCTTGTAGTCTCCTAGAACCAGCCAATGTGTGTAGATGAGGTACCCACGGCAAGATCAAATAGTTTTCTCCATTGTGTCCCTCAGTTATTTTACAGTTCCAACGGAGAACACCTTCAAGAGCTGTCTGCTTCTGTGAGCCTGCCTGCTCCAGTTCTCAGTGGGGGGCTGCATGTTCTGGGAACTTCTTTCTTGCAGCTTGACTAATGACATAGCATCAATGTGAAACAAAGTCCTGACCACATCCGGTCACCTTAAACGGTGACACTCATTCATCATCTTTGCCTGGAAATGAGGGGCAAAGTGCAACTTTTGACAACTGTCGTGACAGAGTGAATCAGATAGATACAAACTACTTAGAATACTCGAACCATAAGCCTAGGAAACAAGGTGAGATTTTGTGGGACTATCCAAAGAGCTCTGCACTGAGAGCAAAACTGGCTGTGGGGAGGAAAAAAAATTTTAAAAGCATGTGCCAGCTGTCCCTGCTGGCAGAGACTAAGCTTCTTAGGGCCACAGCCACCTCTTGGAGGCCTGCACTGTATTTTAGCACTGACTGCGGTGTAGCTTGGTGACTCCTGCTTATGGAAGGTGCACCCGATTCAAACTTGGTCCGTGCAGCCCAGGAGCTGTAATTCTAGCCTTGAGCCCCTTTCCCAGTCAGCACTTTTCCTCCACAGCTGCTTGTCAAGGGATAGGAGGCATAAGAATTCATGGGAGATATCGGAGGAAGCTGTATTGAGCAGAAAAAGGCTTTTACCTGCTTCTTTTTCACTTTCTAGGGCTGCTCTCTTAACTCGTCTGTCAGTCTCTCAGCTCTTCTCCTTCTGCAGCCTCCAGGCTGTGTGCCAGCCATGTAGCAGCTCTCTATAATGAATTACAGCAGAAGTAAGCAGCCCCTTTATGCTGCCTTCACAGATGACTTTTTTCCCTCCATGAAAGCATTGGAAGGAACATAATTCTAGAAATGATACAGCATTGGAGGCTAAGGGATTTGCATACCCGTTTGATACGAAACAAAATTACTTGTCACAGCAAAATGTTGTTTAGCCTTTCAATACATTAAATGTGTCTGGTGAACCTTTGTAAGCGTGGACCGATAGTTAAAGTCTGAAATTGGCTTCTCGAGCCTGTATTTGGTAAGAATTGACATACAAGCATGAGCCCCACTGACTTCAGTCATTGCAGCAGCAAGGGAGGACAGAACCTTAGCTGGAACATTGTGGTTTTATCTGTAGTAATTCAGTGTACTGGAAACATTTTATTACACAATATAATACTGGCTGCCTGTTTGGGGCTGGGTTTTTGATGGTGGTCATTTGTGTTAAAAAGGACAAAAAAACCTCCCAAACCTTAAAATATTTCAAGGTTTAGTTTCTTTGGTAGAATTCTAGAAACTGATATCAAATATATTCTTTATGGATTAAGACTAAAATTTGGTAGAAAGTACACAAGTAGCTTGTGTTATACATTAACTTCTTCCTAAAAGATAATGGCCAAAAAAGTTTGTCAACGCTGGTAACTGTTCTGCTTTCAGGATCCTGGTGGAATTTCAGTAAGGTAAAGGGCTACTTGCTACCTCCTGTAATAGAAAGAGCCTTGTTTTTTGGATGTGGGAAGTGTTTCCTTGGTGTTTAGTCAGGGATGACAATTGCTAACATTTCAGTTCTAGTAAAGCTGCCCTGGGCTGCTGCGTGTGTCTTGCACTGATATTCCTCACCACGGTCTGGCTGTTCCCAGGGTCTGGCTGGCTGCTTCCTGGGCATGGAGTCTCTTTGTCCCCTCTGCCCAGAGACGAGAGCTTCTGGCTCAGCCACAGTTGGCTGTGGAACTGGCACTAGCCCTGCTAAACGCTCCTGTGGCTTGATGGGGAGGCTGTGAGGGCAACCTGGGTTGCACGTCACCTCTCCAAGTACAGTAGGCAGTTTAAACACAGAAAGGAATTTTGGACAGCACTGAAAAATACAGGCCCATAACACTGTAGCAGTGTTGTCACCTCTGCCCTTTGCTTTCCTGCTTGGGAGTGCTCAGTCCCCATGGCTCCTGCTTGTAAGTAAGCATGTCCAGCTGGTTATAGTACAGAAGGTGCCAAGAAAGAGTAATGATCTCTTTATTTAGCTCTTGTTCTCTCCCTCAAGAGAGACCTGACCAGGGACCTGTTAGCCCATGGCAGGATCTGAGCTTCTTGCCTGCTTCACAGGTGCCTCCTTATAGATGTGATGCCCCAGCCCCACAGGGAGCAAAGCCACAGGTAGTGAGGTAGGGATGTGAAAACTTCTAGGTCCTGTTTTTGCTTCTCCCGCTGCCCTGCTGTGTGTGCTGGCCCTTCTGTGCTCTTGTCGGTCCGGTTCCTCTGTCTGGGGTAAAGGTGTCAGAGCACTGTGCAACTTTTTTACTTTTTTTTTTTTTTTTCCAAACCATGCGTTGCAAACTATACCAAGATCTGTGGGTGAAAAGAATAGGAGGACTGGATTAAATAAAACCCTGACTCTGCTTTTCCTTGCAGACAGACAACACTGGTTGTCTATATCATGTCTCTGGTGGGAATGATAGCCTACACCTTCACGCTGAGCCTGGGCCGTCTCTGGGTGGTCTTTGTGACTGCAGGCATGCTGGGGTAAGTTCACGTGCAGGCTGCTTTCCTCTGTGTGTGAGCTGATAGGGGATGAGCAGGGAGGCAGAGCTCATGACACAGGAGGGATTGGAGAGAGCCATCGCCTGTGTGTGGCTCCTGTGCCGTTTAAGGACAAAATGATCTGTTCTTCCCATCTCTCTCTTGTATGTGTTTCATTAGAGTCAGGGACATTAGCCTGGCCCTGCTCAGCTGCAGCTGCCTTAAATGTTCCAGGTAATCAAGTGAAAGCATTTGGGAAGTGAATGCTACCACAGCTCCATAGATGACCAATGGACATCTACGCATGTGGGCCTGGGTGGCTGTTTGACCGTGCTGGGGATGATGCCCCTTAGAGGTACTTGCAGGAGATGCTGCTTTTAATGCCTCATTCACTGGCAGCTCCCTGCTAGCCTGGCTCTGTGCCTTAAGGCTGTGGGCAAAGGTATTTCTGCGTAGGAGGAAGACCTGTGCCATGGTAAGGGAATCAGACAGCTGTGACAGTGCTAGTGGAAGCATCCTGTGCAGTCAGTGAAGCATCCCAAAAGAGATATGGGGTACACTGTGGCTCTTCAGTCTTCCTTTTGGCAGTTGCTGAGTCTTCCTTTCTGTGTGTTTCTTTACAGGTTTTTCATGACAGGATACCTTCCCCTGGGCTTTGAGTTTGCTGCAGAGTTGACATACCCAGAATCAGAAGGAACATCATCAGGACTCCTTAATGTCTCAGCACAGGTAGGTGTGCTGTTTTCCCTTTGCTTGCCTCTTTCTAGGTGGAGATTGAATTGTAGTTCCCTGCCTTGACTCCTATTTCTTGTCCATGGTTAATGTAATGTACTGCAGATCTAAGCACCCTGGGACCTGGCTTTTTGAATGATGTTCCTCTTAGCGTTTCTCTAGTGGCACCTATTTTATTTCTGCTTAGGAAATTCTATCAGGATGCCAGTCGTCCTTGCGTTTTCCAACATTGTTCCTAACAGCCTAGGACCTGGCTCTTCTCCAGTGAGAGATGGGATTCCAGCCTTAAGGGTCAGCTGTCATCCCATCAGCTGCAGGGAAGTGCCTCTGGATGTGTTTATAACCAAACTTTAGCCTCACTAGGCCAACAGCTTGGCTGGCCTGTATGCTCTGATACTTTGGTAAAGCTGGGAAGCTGTTTGGGCTGCTTTATGATAACAGTACAGCTTGACACTGCCTTTGTTTTTAGATTTTTGGTATTGCCTTCACCATCAGCCAAGGGCAAATCATGGATTACTTTGGGACGAAGGCAGGAAACCTCTTTCTTTGTTCCTTTTTGTTCCTGGGGACCGTTATGACAGGTAATTAAATTTTTCAGTGTTCCTCTGCTGTGACTCTTTCTCTTGGGCTTGGCATATGAATTGAAGGGCTTTTGTTTGTAGTAGTGTGTGTGGGAAAGGGCAGGACCCACACAGCAGTCCCATAGCAATGCTGCGGTGCTTCTTTAAGCATCTGGTCTGTGTTACAAAGAAGATCCAAGGCTTCTTGCCCTGGCTGCTGGCTGGGGTCTCAAAGATGCAACTTCTACATGCTGCAACAAGGAGTCTCTATCCTGCCTGTTTCAGAAGTGCTCTCTGCCTCATCCAGGAGAGTGATTTCCCTTGCTCACCGTAGTGCGTTTCAGTCCCCTCTGGGGCCTCTGCTGCCCCTTTGAGTCCTGGGGAAATTGACTGGGGCTCTGCATGGTGACTTAACTGCCTTCACATTTTTCTTCCTCCCTCTGTCCCAGCATTCATTAAGGCTGATCTCCGAAGACAGCAGGCGAATTTGGATAATGAACAGACAGTGAGTAAACCCCTCTTCAAATCCCTGCTGTGCCCCTGCTGTTAGCTCAGGACAAAACCCAACATCTCCCCTTTCTAGGAATGGGGCTGGGCCTTTATGAGTTATGATTGCAGCTGTAATTCTCTTCTCTTATCCCACCACTTACTTGGCCAGCCTGTGGGGAAGCTCCTTGTTGGCTTTGCAGACAGGTGGCTGTAATCCCAGCTCTGCGAGCTGCTGGGGCCTTGGTTTGCTTACTGTTAATGTCAGGCAAAATCTGTAGGCTCTGGTCCTCTGGGAGTCTGCAGGGATTCACACATGTCCGTATGGGCTAGGGACAGATGTAGGGCAGCACTGTGCTTGCTTCTCTCCCCTGACAATGCACTGAGCCCTCCAGTGCTCTACCCTTGTTTAGAGCTGGGTAACTATTATTCCAGGCCCCTAGGGAGGCAGGTTATTCCTTTTAGTCCCTGTCCTCAGCTGCCAAGTGGGGTTCAGTGTATGGGACTGGAGGAAGCTAGGTGACAAAGCCCAAATGAGGGCTTGAGCAGCCTGGCTCCCCACACTTTGCGCAGTGCTGCAGACAAGGCTGCTAGTTCACATGTGTGCACCAGAGCTTGAGGTATGATGTCCCTGTGGCATGCTGTGCAATAAATGCAGCTGTTTGCATATGGGAGAGAGCCTCTGGTGAACTAGTTGCAGTGGATACTCTTAGAAGCTCTACCTGCAGGGGAAGGGAGGGGACTGGTGGTTGTTTGAGGCTCTTTTCCTTGTTGCTCTGGGCTCCTCTTCTAGGACATTAGCAGAGATGTCCACTCAACGTTCATGAAGCCATCAGCGACCATGACTAGCAAAGTGCATAAGCTCAGTTCTCTGCTGGCTCGAGTCAGCTATTTTCAGAAGACGGTGCTGCCTTCCTCCAAATAATCTAACCAGTCCCATCTGAGGAGAGACCAGAAGGTCCAAGAAGCAGCTCTGCTCCGACTGGCTGCTCAGGAAGGTGGATTTTCAATTACAAAATACATGCTGTTTTATTTTTATTTTATTTTTTATTTTGTATTTATTTTTACTGAAGTATGAGCACAAATGCAGAGGGTAGGATAAGTAAAGGGAACTGATGCTGCCTTGAGTAGTTCTTACACATAAAATCCTACACTACATGGCGGGGGGAAAGGCTGTACAATTTATCTAGTTTGGGTAAAGGAGTCCCCTGCCATTGTCGTAACTTAGAAAGAATTCCTGCTTTTTTTTCTGCTTTGAGGCTTATGACTTTGGATGATTTTAGCAGTGGTGAGCATCATGGTCTGCGGGACCAAGCTAGAAGACAACTGCTTTCCTGGCATGAATGGGGCTAACTGGAACACACAGCTAAGCTGAGCTGGAGTAAAGACCAGTCTGCTTTGATATACACCAAACTGCTTGTATCCCTCAACCAACAGTGCTGAAGTCAAAGGCAGAAGATGAATTCTAAGGCCAAATCATGCTCCGCAAGCCCTGAGGTAGCAGGGTTGTGATGAGAGGTGCTGGTGGCGCTGTGAGTTAATTCATAACACGTATGTGGAAGGCCCCAGAAATATCAAGGTCCTTTGGCAGCAAACATGATGCCTAGTAGTAGTAAGGTCCTTTCCCTTTGTCAGACACTTATCTCACCAGATGAATTGCATGCTTTGATTAAGCCATTTTTAGTACAAATCTTTCTAGTATAAATACAATTGTAAGAGCCTGCTGCTGGAGGTGGGAGGGTGTTCAGACCAAAGCAAAGGTGTTACAGCGCCATTTCTATACTCCTAAAAGCCTCCAGAACCAGCTGCAGTAAGAACCAGAGGGATGTGTGTAAGGTAACAGGTCAATCAGTCAAAGTAGTCCAGTCCCTGGCAGCTCCTTCCACCTGAGGAGTCATGCTCTGAGGAAGTCATGACGGACAGCCCACCAAACCCCCAAGTGTGGCCTCCACATGGCAGAGCTCACCTAGGTACTTCTCAAGTTTAACAAACAACCCCAGGTGCTTGAGCAACTGAAGGTGGGCTGAACCTGGTGCTCTGCGCTAACATGGATGCCTCAGGAAGGGGAGCAGACAGCTGGGCTTGGGTATTGTGTTTGCTGCCTTTGTGGAGAGTTCTGATGGAGTCAGGTATTGGAGCTTTTCTACATGGCACAGCTGCCTTACACGTGCTTGGGTGATTTTACTGGTTTCTTCCTTTGCCTGTTCCTCTTTTTTTATCCCCCCCCTCCTTTCATTTCCCTCCCTGCTTGCCTCCATCTTTTCTGGGATGGTGACTTGTGGCTGGTGTTTCAG
>NW_009617814.1:7106-8619 GCF_000690535.1 Cariama cristata
ATTCCTGCTCGTTAGCTCATACACAAAGGTAGGAGAATTGCACTAATCTGCTTCTCTGAACACTCATGGGTGGCACAGGCACCAAGCCAATGGCACTTCTGGGGTGACAGCAATGGCTGTAGAGTTCCAAGAATCTTTCTGGCCTTCTTGGGTACCCACCTGAGACAAAAGACAAGAACAGCTTTCAAGAGCAAAGTGAAGGTCCCCCCAGACTCACATCAGATAGGGGCACAGGGATTGAGCTAGCTGCAGCAAGGCAAACCCTGGTGCTGGAGCAGGTGGAGAACCTAATTGTCAGCAAGTTATTGGGGAGAGGAAGTGCAGGCATTTGGAGACTCTTCTCTGACATTTACAGTCCAGATTCTTGGCTGGAAGTGATACCAGGAGCCCTGTAGAAGAGTTGGCTTTGATCACAGTCAGGGAGCATGGCCAGCTTCAAGAAGGAAGCTTAAAAAACATCTAGCAATAGCAGAGTCATTGGGTTGGTGCCTTTTCGTGTAAGAATGCCTGAAAATTGTAAAGCTCTGTGCTTGCTGATCTGTGAATCTCAATGGCACTTAGCACTTTCTCAGTTGTTGCTTGGGGTGTAATGCTTTATTACTTGCTGTCCTCTGCTTCATGCTGACTGGCTGATCTGCCAAGTTAACCATGCTACCCTTTGCTTTTCAGGGTGTTCATTGAGCGCGTGTATCACTTAGTGCCACAGCCAACAGGACTAACAAGCAAAAGCAGAGCGAGTCCATTTAGAAAAGCAGCCTTAATCCTGCTAAGACTAGAGCATGTGCTACAGGGAGTGTGAAGTTGTCATGCTTTGATGCAAGCATGAGGAGGATTCCCATGGGCAGGGAAAGATTTGAGTACAGGCTGAGTGCTTCTGAAGCTGTCTCTATGCTACAGTCTGTGGCAGTTTTAGCAGGGTACGTGTGGTGTTGATTTGGGACCAAATAGTTGAGAAGCTGTAGCTGCATGAGCTGGGCAAGCCTGCTTGGGGCGTACTGGTACTTTTTTGATGGCTGAAGTTTGTGTCGTCACCTTTGTTAGCAGACCTAGCTTGGTACAATTGCCAGCGTTAGCCCTGACATCCCAGTTACAAAACAGACACTGCAAGGGTCAGGCATGTTGCTCTATACGCCCTGCATCAAAAATACTTCCATAAAGAAAAAAAAGCTATGTCATTGTTATAGGAGACTCCCTTCTGAAGACAACAGAAGGCCCAATATGCAGACTGGACACACTTCTTAGGGAAGTCTGCTGCCTACCTGGGGCCCAGGTTAAAGATGTGAAGAGAAAGCTTCCTACCCTGGTACAGCCCTCAGATTATTATCTATTATTGATTTTTTGGGTAGGCAGCAATGAAGTTGCAACAAGAAGTCCAAGGGCAATCAAGAGAGACTTCAGGGCCTTGGGATGACTGGTTAAGGGATCAGGAGCACAAGCAGTGTTCTCCTCTGTCCTTCCAGTTGCAGCGAATGATGAGGGAAGACAGAGGAAGAGCCAGCAGATCAATACCTGG
>NW_009617815.1:0-13952 GCF_000690535.1 Cariama cristata
ATATAAATAAAATGTTCATTAACTGTAATTAGACTTAACTGAAAAAACTTTCCTCTGCTGGCAAAGCTTGCTTATCACATAGAGGGTATAATTCTTCATATAAATTTTTTTTTTTAATTTGAATTGAATTCTTCAGATATCTTTTTTTATCCTTTCTAATCAGAACTACCATGGACATATCTCCTTCCACAAATACGTGCTGTGTAGACAATGTATTTCCAACTTCTTGGGCTTTTGTTGTTAGTTATCTAGACTGGTTCCATGTGCAAAGCAGTAGGCTTGGTAGACTATGGTGTAATCAGTTGTGTAGAGTATTTAAAACCTCCTGTTGCTAATTACAGTTCTGATAATGACTTACGGGTTTGGGTAAGTCATTTAGACCAGTGATTCAGTCCCTTGCCCTTAAAGATGCTTTGCAACAGAATCTCTAAGGGTGTGTCTAAATGTATTCTTTATTGTATGCTGCAGGGTATAGTCTGGATGTCATAAATTTTCAGAATTGCATTTTTTTCAACTATGAATATACATTCTGTTGCCTATAAAGTCTCAGCAGCACAATTTCATTTCCACTTTCATTGCTTTTAACTTTTCATGGAAGTTTTCATCATGTTTTCATCAATGAGTAGCATCAGCAATAAACATGCACTGTACCAGCCACCAAAATGTATAATCTTTTGCACTTAACACTTTTTGCCTGATAACTCCGATAGTAGCTGCCAACTAGTGGTGCATATTCATTTATTATACTGTGTTTTTACATATGTTGTCTGACTACTATTATTTTAAAAAATCATCTTTTATCAGCCTAGTGTTTTATTTCTATGGTTTTGATGCTTCATATGTAGAAATGGTAACAGCTGTTTTTAGGTCATTGCCAGATTTACAGCTAAATTCTGCTCAGTATGGGCCATACTTGACTTTCTTCACTTTCACTGTAATTCTCTCATAGATTTTATTTGTATGTGTGGTATAATAATAGTAATAATAATGATGAATATTATTATTACTACTATTATGGTTCTTCTTCTTGTTGTTGTTGTTTAAACTGTATGCTAAAATTCTTACTCTAATGCTACCTCCTCAAATTTTTTTTCTCCTTCACTCACTTTTCCCAGTTTGTAGTTAATTTTCATCTTTTTCTGTTAGTAAGGACTTTAGAAGTAATGTAACATGAGACCGGATTAGTAGTCTTCCATATGTATTTAATGTAATACCAGAAGGGCTGTTTGATGAATTGTTATATCCAAAGTATGTTCAGAGAGACAATTCAGTTCACCTCATGCAAGAGTTATATTTACTTGAAAATATACTGTTCATATTTACGGTTGTGGTTTAGCCCCAGCCAGCAACTAGGCACCGTACAGCTACTCGCTTACTCCTCCCTCCTCCCAGTGGGATGGGAGGAGAATTGGGAAAAAAGTAAGTCACGGATTGAGATAAGAACAGTTTAACAACTCATCCCAGCTCCCTCCCAGCTTCTTGTACACCTGCCTTCTGGCAGAGGATGGGAAGTTGAAAAATCCCTAACTTAGAGTAGGCACTACTTAGCAACAACTAAAACATCAGTGTGTTATCAACATTATTCTCACACTAAATCCAAACACAACACTGTACCAGCTACTAAGCAGAAAATTAACTCTAGCCTAGTTGAAACTAGGACAATATTGTAATTCAATTGCATGAGATTTAAAGTAGATGTTATATCTTTATAATTAGTAGCATTTAAAGGGAAAAAGTGTGCATTGGTACATTTTGATATGCAAATGAAAATTACAGAAACCTTTGTTTTAGGATATCTAGAAGTTTTTAAATGTTACCAATAGTGAAAAAAATGTGACCATACTTGGAAATAAATTTGTCAGAAACATTTGACATTCTTCTGGAAAATGGAAAGGTACACGAGAGCTAAAGAAGATCACAAGGAAATTAGCAAGGTTCATAAATCTCTCCGGTACGTGTCGGTTTTTTACTTAGTGTCTCTTGGTCCACTAATGTCTGTTTATAAATTGTATTTTCAGTTAAGGTGTCTGAAGAGAGATGGAAACAGATGCCAGGTAAGCAGCAGCACTGCAAGAAATCTGTAAATCAGCACATTGCAGCCACCCCTCTCCTACCTCTGATTAAGATGTAATACTTTAACCAGTACCTTGCAGCTGATGATAAACTAAAAATACCTTAAAATTTTCATGCCTTTTCAGTTGGATTTCAGGACTATACATTTTTGAGATGAGTTAGCCCAAGTTTTATAATACTTTTTCTTCTGTGCGTAAGATTCACCTAAGACTGGAATGTGAACTATTTGTGTAAATTGTGTGATTAAAGCTAGCATCTTAATTGATGAACATTTTATAATATCTTAATTTTAAGGGCACTTAACTGACATACAAGCTCATTTAATAGAACATTGCCCTATTAAATATTTTTATTCATTTAAATATTTACTTTCAGTGTTTTTTACCTGCCTGAAACCATGAGCATGAACTTGACTCAGAGATGTATTTTATGTGTGCCAATTTGCTCTTATTTACTGAATTTTTTTTTAACATGTATACCTCAGTAGACCTTTGAAAATGTCTTCAGATTGTAATGAAGTTTTTGAAGATAAAAATGAGGGAGGGGACACCTGACCAGAATTCTGTTTCCATTTGCTACAGTGATTAACTTGTGCAAGACACAGGGATGAGAGAAATTATGTATGCTGGTTATGTGTACAATGACGAATCTGTTCTGAATTAGTTATAGAAAATATTTAAGAACAATAAATCCTTTTGTAAAGTTTCATCTTTAACATCATTAAAGTCAGTGAGAAACATAACAAACTTGTAAAGAAAGTTTTGTTACTGCTTTCTCTGTGTTCTGCTGTCCTTCCCCTTTTTTTTCCTCTGTTTATTGGTCCCGCAAACTCCAATAATATCATCAGGAGCAGTCATATTAGTGTTTTCTTGAAACAGAAAGTTTGGCAATGTTGAAACTTGTATTTCAGGTGATACACTAGAACTGCTCTTGATCACAGTGTTTGAGCAATTATTATAATTATTATTTAAATTTTATGTTTATTTTCATAGTATTCTGTGGCCAAGGCTTCCATGTTTTAAATATGTGTTGCTTTGACACACATCTGTTTGTGTTTTTGTGAAGACTACACAGTTGGGTATTATCAGAGTTTTCTTTGACACTAAAACATGTTCAATTAGTGTAGCTGAGGTCAATATATAAGTTAGATGAAGCTTCTACAAGCACAAGGAAGTGGATGCAGCATTGGGCAGGGGTTGTTTTAATACTTAAATTAACATGTAATGTAGTAGAATAAAAATACTCACCAAATTTTTGTAGTCAAATGACACCAGATCAGCACAAATGAAAACAAGGTTATGCCATTCCCATAATTGATTTTTTTCTCAATAGTTTGTTTTATCTATATAATATTTTAAAACCTCACAGTCATTTTAATTCTGCCTTTGCTTGATAAACTAAAAACATTAATTGATTAAAACTTCACATTTATATTTAAATTAAGAAGTCGTCTGAGGTTCACATAAAACAAAGGTGTATGTATGCAAGAGTTATGTTTTCATTTTCTGCTTATATCTTATGTTAAGAATAACAAAGGCCATGTGTTATTTTCAGGTCTGAGACTTAACAAAGGTACCTCTACATCCCGACCTCCTACTCCTGCCAACTTACATTTACCAGACATGATCCAGCTGAAAGACATTGTTTGCTATTTGTCACTGCTAGAAAGAGGAAGACCTGAAGACAAGCTAGAATGTATGTTCTTTTTTTTTTTCTAAGTTAATTTTATATATTTATTTAAATAAGTCATCAAAAATTCTGTTTCTAAATTTTCTGAGTTTAAGACTTAGTTTTGAGTAGCTGCGTTTTAAAAATATGGTTCTAGGTGACCATTATTGCAGAAATGATCTTTTATTCTTGCTAATAGTATTAAATTGATGAAATTTTAACTAAATTCTTTCTATCTAGCACATGCTAAGATGGGGAATAAGTATCATACGTTCTGCAGTTAAAATAATCCTTTCTATAGTGTTGTCTTGATTAGTATCAGATCTGAGAAAACCAAATGAAATATACTGAGGATGCTTAGAGCTATATAGAAGTGGTGAATTATTTGTAGAAAACAACATAATTCAAACAAAGAATAGTTGTTAATACAGGTTGTAGGCTCTGTAATATTAGCAAATACAGAAAAACCAAAAATGATCCAAGTCTGCACCACTGTAGACAATGAGTGTTTGATACTGGAAGTTAGAAATTACTTGATTGTATTTTTTTTTTTTTATTAGGGGCCTGATTCATTAAAGCCCCACACTTCTACCTGTTCAAAAAATAATTGAGAGTTTGATCTGCGAATTGGAGAAAAAAAAGAAAGAAACCCTGTGTTTCCCCATTATGGAATTTTAGAAGCTAGTTTTCCAGATAGATAAACAGTCAATCCAGTCATGTAGTGGTTATTGGGACCAAATATACTTTGATACTCATAGCTGGTCTGTCTATAAAAGAACTGTGAGATCAGACTCTAATACTGTGTGGAAAGTAAATACTCCATGATAGTAAATGCAAACAGTAGACTGCTTCTGCCGGAATGAGAAATTCATTACAAGGTTACATGACCAGATGTTGTTGAAGTATCTTGGTGTTTCATTACCTGTAGCTAGCTTACAATGACAACTTTGTACTGTAAGTTCACCAATACCTTTGCCTCAGCAAAGATTATAAGGAGCCCGCATTGGTAATACTAGTTTGGTATCATATGATTAGAATATGAGGATGTATGTGTAATTGTGCATTCAGAACACAAGCACAGGAAAACTAAGATTCTACGATTGAATTAAACTTACAATATAACAACTGTTTCGTGGTAGCAAGTTATGCAGAGCTCTGAAGACTTCTGTGCACAAACCATAGCATGAAATGGAGATCAATTGCCTCCTCTGGTGTCAAGAACTGGTACAATGAAAAGGGGGAGAGACAGGGGAGCAGGTGATGATTTTAGTGAGGGGATGTTCCATGAACTTCCTGCAACAGGAACTGCGCAGGCAAAAGACTATGAATGATCTATATGATTTAGGAGCGAGAGAACCTGATCAAATAAATGTGTGGTACTTACATGTTTTGTATGTTCAAGATCATTTGTATTTACTACATATAATTAAGGACATAGGTATTATATAGGTTTATTTTCTACTTTGTCATACAGAGTTCAAATATACCACATATTGTCACTTTTTAGTGTCTAAATTTTGGCCTATGCTGTGCCATTAGAGTGCAGAATTCACTGTTGATTTTAGTTGAATAATACTCTCAAATATTGATTTTTTTTCTGTTGACAAAAAATGGAAACACTGTGAATCATAGCTGAGTATTTGGATACTTGATTCAAGACAAGCAGAACATGGAAGCGGTACTTTCAAATAAAGTCTGATATAAGCTAGAGGATTTTTTAAGATTAAATACACTAAGGGGAAATAACGTTTAGATTTTGAATCTGTATGATCTATGGACTTTCATAGATTTACAAATATTCTAGCAGATAAATGGATTCTCCTAACCTATTAACAGTGTATTTCTTAGAGGTCTTAAGCACTGCAAACCTCACCTGTTTGACATGCTCAGCATATCTATTATTCATAAACTGTATATGGCCTGCATACAAGGAATATCCCAAACTTTCCTAGCAGAGATACACTGGAGGAATTTAAGTTCCCTTTTTAAGGTCATATTGCAAATACTTCAAGGTGTATCTATATTGTTAAGTACCTTTGCGCACTGTGGCTCAACCTGTAGACTTGATCCATAGAAACCATTTTCTACTCTCTATGTTGTTTTCACATGTTCCCAGCTTTGCTTACTGGTGTTCACACTATGATTCTTGAACATGTAAGAAAGACCCCTTGTAAATATGCAGGATACTTCCTAAGAGCTGAACAGTAGTATTTCATAGCTCAACTTTCCTTCCTTTAATGACCTCAACAGCAGAAGGTATTTTAGCTCACAATTACATGAGGCTTTATCAACACAACCTGTTCCTCAATTTGTATGTGTTTTTTATCAGTATAACTGTGGTTGCCAGACATGTATCTCTTGTGAAACTGTTCAGAGAAATGCCAGGAGGCAGTATGAAGGATGTTAGACATAAATGGTGTGGAGGAAGGACCTCCACAGGTACCGTAGCTTTACAAATCTAATATACTTACAAGTACTCAAATTTCTCTCCACTATTATGAACAGAAACTCCAAGAATTATGAGTTGTGGGTTTTTTTTTTGCCAGTTTCTCTTATCAAGACTCTCTCCAGGTTATTCTGTTTCTGTTCTTTCGGTTTTTTTTGCCAGTTTCTCTTATCAAGACCCTCTCCAGGTTATTCTGTTTCTGTTCTTTCCATACTAACAGAAGCTTCAAGAGTGTCACACTGTTCTTTTGTATTTTTGCAGTAATATGATTAGTTATAGTCTGTCTTTTTGCTGTGCTATGCAGTTCTTGGGCACTCGGGTTTCTATGGAGAGTGACAAACCTTACAGTTTTCAAAGTACGTGTGCTAGTGAAAATAGAGCATTCAGCACTTGTTTGAGCATGTGTTTTTGAGAATGAATTCCCCAGTTTCTTCTCAAAAGAACATAATTTGGAACTTCTGGAATTTCTGGGATGCTACCTTTTGTCATATGCAAGATTACAAGTCCAGAGGTTGCAGGTAACAGTTTAGCAGTGCAGCAACTGATCTCATCTTGGTTATTTTCTTTTAATAATTTTTTAATTATTTACAAAAGATATGCAGTCTAGTAATACAAATTGAATGGCCAGTCAGTGCTATCAGATAAGGGGATGGGAAAAAAAATATAAAAGATTGACTTGGGCTCTGTAGTTTGCATCAGAACTTTTTTTCAATTGTTTTTATCATTTTGTTGTTGTTTTTTCTCCTAGAGTGTGTAAATCAGCAAGAACATGAATATTTAGCAGGGTATGAATAGAAAAGAGATTGCGTGCCACAGCAGTAGCATAGTTTTTCAGAGTCTAGCCAAGAGCACAGATTGAGCCTTTTCACTAGCCAATACATGTGTAATCGGAGAGACTTCGTTTTCTACAAAGGTGAAACAGTTATAATTATGCTAATGTCTGTTTTTAAATGACTGATTAGAACTACTGATTCATGTTGAAGGAAAAAAGGTTGTAAGCACTTCTCTGAAGTGGATAAAGATCAGGGAGATGCCAAAACTTGCAAGAGCACAGATTGAGCCTTTTCACTAGCCAATACATGTGTAATCGGAGAGACTTCGTTTTCTACAAAGGTGAAACAGTTATAATTATGCTAATGTCTGTTTTTAAATGACTGATTAGAACTACTGATTCATGTTGAAGGAAAAAAGGTTGTAAGCACTTCTCTGAAGTGGATAAAGATCAGGGAGATGCCAAAACTTGCTTTCATGATAACTGTAGAACATTCTTTCAACCAGTGCATTACAATCACATAGGAGGAGGAGGGAGAAACAAATAATTTGAACTTTATATTTGAGTGATTCAGTGATTCATCCCTATGGAAACTGTGAATGCTTAATGGTACCTTTGCCAGAAAATATTAGCTGGTGTGCTCTGAGCGTCTTTGGTAAAAGGCTTACTAACAGGGACAGTACCCATCTCTGGTGGCTTTTAGCATTAGTTGTTGTGTTACACTGAAGCGTTTCTGCTATGTAATTCACAGGTAAAGACAGATATTTTTATAGGTTTTCTTTGTCTATAACTAAGGAATAATGGACCTTTGTAGCTTGAAACAATGTACTACCGTAAATATCTTCAATCTTATATTACAGCTCTTAAGAGCAGCGCGATGTAGTGGCAAAAATTGCTGAAGTGGTAGAAAGGTATAGTACTTACCTTTTTTCCCCACAGTTGAGTGAACAATTTGGGAATAAGATGGGGGATATAAGGGAAGCAAACCAATCCATGTAACAGTTAAATATGTTTTGCTGTAAGTCAAAGATAAATTATTTCTGAACTTTACTTTCTAATTGCTAAGAATTTCCTCTTACTTCTCATTATATTGTTTCCTGAAAACTGTGATAAACTTTGCTTGCAGAATTTATTGGACTGTAACAGCATTTGCTGTGGATCCAATGTGGTGGGATTGTTCACTATTGAATAGGTCGTATGTTATGTTTCCGAAGATATCTGATAAGTTTGTAAGCAGATTACTTGGGTTTTGCTATCAGTCAAGGCATTACAGTGTCATGGAATCACCTGTACATGGGCTGTCTTCCTACTGTTTAGAAAATAGATCTAGGGGGGAAAAATGAGCACTTTTGAAGGAAATGGTGTTTAGATTTCAGAGCTCTGACAATTTGTTCCAGAAAGTGGGGACAAAAAGTAAGGTATTCGTAGGCTTCTGGTTTTCAACTTCAGCCTTTTAACAGTATTCCTACCAAAGCTTCAGGCTCCTTTCTGCTCTGCAGTCTGATGCAGTATATGATCAGCTGAGTAAGCTGCTTTGAAATATTTTGGTAGTGATGGACATACCTGGACTTGCAGCTGGAATCAAGTAATGGTACAAACTTAAGTAGATATTCTTTCTGGATATTGTCAAAATGCAGCTGTTCTTGTCTGGGTAGCTCTGCAAAATGTTGGGAATATGTTTTCAAATTGATGAAGCAAGTCTGGTCCTGGGAGGGGTCAGGCTGGCAGTCTGTGAAGAATGTTTATGGTTGGGTTTGGCTGATTAGATGTTTCAAATAATAATCCTCTGTTCCATTTAGTTGGTCAGAAAGCATTTCTAAAGCAGCATCACTATTGAATAGTGATAGCTGCAACCAAGGGAGTAGAATAGCATTGTAACTTAAGCAGGCTTATCAACATTTGCCTGAGCAATTGTGTGTTATCCTATGTTGCGTGAGATGACAGAGAAGGGCCTTTTGATGGTACTCACCATGAATACAGATCATCTCTAGGAGGAACCAGAATTAAGTTCACAGACCAAATTAGCTGTCAAAGTGATTACGTGGAAAAGGTGCAGTTACACTGCCCTGCTAATATGTCTTGTTGGAGGCACTGTGGCAGGGTAGTCACTGAGTGAACCTCTCACATAATACAAAGTGTTTGGTAGGTCTACAGTTAGTGTGATCATGAAAGGAAAACGTTAATGTTTGTCCTTTCTTTGAAAGTCAGTTTTGGTGGTTTTGTGTTTTGGTTTGTGGGGGTTTGCTTTGGTTTGGTTTTTTTTTTTGTTTGTTTGGTTTGTTATGAAATAATGTTGTTATGTTTTCTAACTGAGTTTCCTTCTCTTTTTGTTTCCTTTTTAGTTATGTTTCGCTTATATGATACAGATGGGAATGGATACCTGGACAGTTCGGTAATGTTATTTATGTATTTTAATGCATTGTAAGAGTATGTCATAATGACATACCTATACAGAACTACATTAATACAAATCAAGTTTATATTTATCCTGAATTAATAGATGCAATATAAACTATAGTTGATAAAAAGTCACCCATTTTCAAAGTAAATCTTGAGTTTTCCATTAAGCTGCTGCTTCTACAACTGTATACATTTTCAAATGCTGACACTACGGTCATGGAGTCCTATTCTATAGTCTTCTGATTTTTCATCATATTACATCCTGAAATTCTAGTATGCTGCTGGGAGATGTGTATGGACACACCATTTGTAAACATTTCATTAAAAGCAGGCAGTGTGAAGAGTTACAAGGTGGATGTATGTGGAGAAATGTCAGAACTTCCATGTTGTTGTTAAGAACGGAGGAACAATATTAAAGACAAGGTTTTGAGGAGTAGCCCAAACAAATGTTTGAAGGAAAATCAGAGATTTAGCATCATTTGAAAAATATAACTATTTTTTTTTCTGTTAGCCAGCAGAAAGAAGTCTTTTATTGGCAGCTTTCTTTTTTCTTTTTTGTTCCCTTCTTCTTTATCTCCCTAAAGTAAGATAGCATAGAGTGAGTTGCTAAAGAAGGGAAGGTGATTCCCAGAAGTGACAGGGAAATAGAGAAGCTAAGTTATATAGAGATATAAAGTAAATACTGTATCATAGTTTTAGGCAATACGAAATAAAAATTAGACTACTAGTGCATAATAAATACACATGAGAATTCAGAATAGTTCTAGATAAGCATTTGAGCACATTTAAAAAAACAAATTATATATATGAATATAGAAGAGCACTAGTAATACGTGATCAAGGGAAATTACAACACTATAATCATAAGAAAATATCTCTGTATTAGTTTATACCATCCACTTTATGCCTTATTTCCATTAGAAAGTTCTGAATTACACAATTGCTGTCAAAAAAATAATTTGTTAGAGTAGTGGAATTTAAAGGACTTTACATCATTGTATCACAGAGTGGAATTCAGATCATGAAACCATTGCTCGAATGATTAACTAGAAAGGAAGAATCAATTACTACTTTCAACCCAGAGGCTGTCCTTTGGTTGTAGGCCTGTATTTCACCTCCCTACATGTGTCATAGTCCATGCCTGACGTTTTGCTAGTGATGCGGAGGCACCTAAGAGTGGACAGCTTCCAGTGTAAAGGACATTTCATTAGGAACATGGATGAAACAGTGTCACTGAATGCAATATGTTTGAATTACAAGTTGCTTGCAGCAGAATTTGTCTTTCTAATATTGCATTAAGTACTAAAATTCTTTTTGATTCATCTGTAGGAGCTGGAAAATATCATTACTCAAATGATGCACGTTGCAGAATACCTTGAATGGGATGTTACTGAACTGAGTCCAGTAAGGATCCATTTTATCACAAGCTTTTAATGTTGCTAGAGATGGCATTTAGTAATTTTGTGATACTTCCTGTCAACATGTGATTTTATGTATTAGTAAGATAGAAATAATAACAGTCTGTGCTCTACTACGACACTGTCAATTAACACTTTTAGAGGTCTTTTTCTGATTAAATGTGATCTGTGAAACATTCTGGCTACAGTTTAAGGCTTTTCTTCAGTGCGTGTAGTAATTAACATATATACCACAACTGATTTTTGTCTGAAAATGTCTTAAAAGTAACTACCTCTTATTTGCATTGTACATAGTAAGTACACAAGGGGACATAACTTGGTTTGGGAACTTTAGGTGATAGTAAAATATAAATAGCAATATGACACTTCATTTTCTGAACTGTCAGTGCTCATTTTACTACAGATGCCATACAAATAATATTTTCCTTACTTTTTGCATATGGATGAGGGAATTGGAGATCTGCATGTGTTCTAACAAGAGCTTGCTATATTAGAATGTAGAATTCATGAGATTTTTTCATTAAACTCTGTAGATCCTTCATGAAATGATGGAAGAAATTGACTATGATCATGATGGCACTGTTTCTCTAGAAGAGTGGATCCAAGGAGGAATGACAACAATCCCACTCTTGGTCCTCCTTGGGTTAGAGAATGTAAGTATTAACATAAGAGTGTCAAGTTTCTGCTTGCATGTCAGTGGTAGCCCTCAGGTTAGTTTCTCTATGGCCTGCATAAAGAATGGGTTTTCTTTTCTTTACTATGGCTGAATGACATTCAAAGAACAGAAGTGTGTCTTCAAAATCAGAGGTACATTAGCACGTTTGAAGCAACACCAAATGAGCCAGCTCTGGAGCTGAAAGCTGTAAAAAGCTGATTAGTTTGTCATGTTAACAGTGTATTGATTCCTAGCTGCTGTAGTATCTGTTAAGAATGTTTTACTGCCCATATGTATGTTACAACTGGCTTGGAGCAGTGTCTAGGCTTCTCAGTGGTGCTGTGTTGTGTGGCCTAACCATACTGAGTCACAGAACAAGCTAGGTTGGAAGGAACTTCTGGAGAACATCTGTTGCAGCCTCTTACTAAAGGCAGGGCTACAGATTGAGTTATCCAGGGCCACACCAAGCCCAGTCCTGAATAATGCCAGTGAGGTGGATTCCACCAGTTCTGGGAGCAGCCTCTCCCAGTGTTATTCTCTCAAGGGAAAGAATTGTGCAGATGGAATTTCTTCTGCAGCAATTATTGCCCATTGGCTCTTGTCTTGTCATGATACATCCTTGTGAAGATAGTTCTGTCTCTGTAACTACGGTAATAAACTATACTAAGTAGCAATATCAAGGAGAACACTTACACCAAAGGATAGAGTGTTACTAAGAAGAGCTTGTGTTCTGTACATTTACAACTTCACACTAAAGATAAGACAGGTGTAATATGATCAATTTTATACCAGTTCAATGCAGCTGTTTTAACACTGGCATGTTGCCAGTGCCACCTGCTGTCCTGTATTTGAGCTAATTTTGAGCAGATTTATCTTTGCATGTTTAAAATGCTTTTCTGTTGTTTGAGAGAAAACATTTTTATTTAATTTTTTTCTGAAGTCTTTTTCAGATATTGAGATGAAATAAATAATATTTACTTTCCCCATATACTACTATGGCTTGAACAAAACCTAGACTGCTGTAGTTGCTCTATGGTATTTTATTTGCACGAAGAATGGTCAGGCTGACTTTCCATAGGGAAATATGCAACAAAACAGTGCATTTAGCAAAAGATCTAAAATTCCTGCAAAATCCTATTAATCAAATTACCAGCTAAATACCTGAATTGAAGATAATTCTCAGTATATTTGGATCACTGTAAGTACTAATTCCCCAATTCTGTATGTGTGACTGAGTAACAAAATGTTAAATTACTTCCCCGTCATCAACGTCAGATCTTTCTCAGGCTGAATTCCATTACTTCAACAGAATTACTCTAAACAAAGGGCAGCAAATACTCTCAAGCAATCAGTATAGCATATAACTGATAGTAATTTTCAGTACAGCTTTTTCTTTTGTGACAGTTAGTGTTGATGTTCTGGGAGTATTTTTCAGTGTCTACACTTCATTTTTTCTAAATTTAAAACTCCTTAAATTCTGAAATAAATTAATGCAGATCCTTCTGTAGAAGTTTATTTTCTTGTTAAAGCAAAAGCTATTAGAAAGAAGCTGTGTAAATATATGCTATCAGACATTTTATCCTTTTGAGTATTTACTAGTTATTAGGTAATTTATCTTGCAGTGTGTTGCTTTGCTATGGAAATAATAAAAATATGTAAACAGTGATCAAGTTCTGTAGCCTGCTGTCGGCATGGGTCAGTGTTTCTGTCATCAAGAGTATTCCCAGTACTTCATGTGTTGAAGAGACAAAAATATACAGTTGTGAAAGAATATTATAATGGTGTGCAAAATATCTTTTTGATCAATAAACATAGTTTTATTAGCTAAAAGTTGGGGTAAAATGGATGGGATGGCCTGTAATGCATTTTTTATATTTTACTTTACTGTGAATGACGTCCATTACCTACAGAACTGTACGAGCTGAATTGCTAGTCATTTGCTAATGATTTAATAGGAAATGATGCCATCCTCTAAAAGGGCTCCCATTTTTCTTTTCATGTTTAAAAGTGCTCTTGGTTTCTTAAACTGAATAATATGTAGAGAAAAGCCAGATTTTTAAATTTTCCTTCAAACCAGAAAAAAGTTACTTCTCTTTGTACACAGTTCTAAATGATCAAATCTTAAGTCTATTTTGGACATTGAAAAGTTAAATCAAGAAAGTTAAAACTCTAATGCCTGTCCGTCGTTATTTTGTGTAAACTGATAACATGATTTTGATGCTGTAAAACCATCTAATATGTTACCCAAGCTCTTCATTCGAGTGCATCATTCCCATTAGTGAAATGCTGTTATTTCTTTTCACATGCTGGTGTTAGATTTTGCAAACACAGCTTCCCAGGATTCTGCCTTTTGGCTGTCTTTCTCTCCCTTTTAGTTATGATAATGAAAAGTAAGATAAGAGTGTTTTGGACTCAGTAATCATAGAATTATCGAGTTCAAAGATCATCTAGTTCCAATCCCCCTACCATGGGTAGGGATAACTTCCGTAGACCAGTTTGCTCAAAACCCCATCCAACCTG
>NW_009617816.1:0-2831 GCF_000690535.1 Cariama cristata
GCCCGGCCGGTTCCCCGGGGCTTCCTCCGGGCCGGGCTGGTGCGGCCTTTCCTCCTCATCGCGGCCTCTTCTGCCGGGTGGAGGAAGCGCTCGCCACCGACTAAACAGAGCTGGTGTATTCTTCTAAGCACGAAATTGCGAAGTACACAATTTCCACCTGAAAATTCGGTTTCTACGTGGGCGTCGTCATCTTCAAAAAGAGAAGCACCAAACGCTTGTTTGATTGATATCCCGCAAGCATCCGCCACATAAGACTCCAAGCTGTTCTCCTTGGGGGGAGCTCATTTAGAAAGCACCCGATAGCATCACAGTATGTCCGAGGGAATGTGATGCTGAAGATGACGTCAGTAGTTCAATGAGTTTTTGTTAACGAGACCACACTTGCAGCGTCACTGATGGCGTAATTCAGGGTACAGTTTAACGAAATGGCTTGACCCAGATCACCAGGGACAAACACTGCGTGGGGAAGTCCTGCTCCTTTCTGTCGTGTTCGCAGTGCCAGCCCCCTTTACCAGGCTCTGGGCTCTGTTCCCACAGCTCTCCTTGATGCTGGCTCGGGGACTCATTGCACACTCGGTGATTCAACTTGCTAAATCAGCAGCAAAAGCAATTAAAAATGCATTGTGCGTTTTTTCTGTGCCGGGTTGGTGAATTGAACACAATTATGAGTAAGTGAAAAGAGAAACATTTTGGGAGGGGAAGAACCAGGAAGGATGGAGCCTTTTGTGATCCACTAGCTGTTTATTTGTCTCAGCTGTCACGTAAAGCCATGTCAATGAGATGCAGCAAACAGATCTAAGAGCACACGCTGCCATATGTTTTACTCTGAATTCCTCTCTTCCCCCGTCTTGCACTGTAGATGGGCTGTGATGGTCTGCAGACCCTTCTGTGAGCTCATTTAACACTCTAAAGCAATGGAAAAGTAAACAAGCAAAAATAATATTCTGCCATTTTTGTGTCTGGAGAGCACCACAGTCCAGAGGAGGGAGAGAGTGGGTCGTGTGGCTGGGAGCGATGCAGGGGAAGAGGGATAGGGGTGATCTAAGCAAGAGTTTTCCTCCCGGTAGCAGCAAGTCATTATACGGGGTCTTCTCAAACCCTGCCTCCAGCCTGAGCTGTGATCTGCTGAGAGTTCAGCTGGTCCCTCTAGAAGGGCATCTGATAATAAAAGCAGAAAGTTAGTGGCTTATTGTTCCCATTAGATTTAGTTGCAGTCTGCTGGGCAGAGTTAAATAGCAGCTGTACAAAAAAGGCCCTTTCAGATTTTCTTCTGCAAGCTAAAGCCACTTGACAAGTTAATCTGGTAGACAGACAGGAACGTAACAAACTTTGGAAATAAACAATTTCATGTTGCTGGCATCGCATCTCCACTTAGTCTAGAGGGTTCTGTATAATAAAGGGAGAAACAGGTTTAAAAAACATATTCATGAAGAGTCAGTAGCTTATGAGGAGTAAAATTTTATTCCGTGTGTTTGAAGCTGTATTCTTTAATTCATTAAGCCTGTGGAGATTTATTTATCATTAAGCAGCATAGGAAGATGCTTAGGAAAATTTGTTAAAGTAGGTTTATTCTTTAATAGATGAAAGCCCATTGTAACTATTCAAACAACTTTTGATACAGATACACATGCTAGATATAGAGCCTCTTTTGATGGAGGAGTCCTGCCAGAGGAGCTGAGGATATCGGGTGTTAAAACTGACTGGGTCCTTTCAGCACCTCTGTGAAGCTGGAAAATGGTAATAAGCTCTGATGGGAAACCTAAGATCTTTGTGAATTATGTTGCCCACAGTCCCGTCCACTCTCACTTGAGCTAGGACCTAAGTCCATATTTCTTGAGTCATTATGCACTTTATTAAGAATTAAAGTGCTAATCTGAGTAGGCTTGTTTTATCAGCCCCTTGCCACTGCTTTCTTACCACTGGTTGTCTTGGTCACTCATAATAAATGGAATTATTGTTAGTGTAGACATGCTCTGAAATTATGGAAGCTTTGAAAGCAAAATGAATACGTGTAACCGTTCACAGTTTGATTCTGCCTGTGTAAATTGCTGAGAGGTGAATTACAGGGGTGGTCTTTGGAACAGCAGTCGGTATCCTGAAATTTGGGGTTGCCTGAAGATGTATGAGCATGCTTCTGGAACATTTGCAATGTAATAGGCCATCACCTGGCTGCGATCCTGACTTGGTGCTTCAGAAGCAACAGGTACTTGAGCTGAGATAGCTGAATCTTATTTTGCTGCAGCGGTGAAAGAGTTTACGTCCCCTTGCATAAACCCTGCTCCTCTACCACAGATTATTCTCCCCAGAGCACAGCACGTGTCCATATCTTAGCTCTTCCCATTCAAAAACAAGCATCTTTGCTGAAATAATTTATGAAGGCAGACTTGGGCTAATAAGTGAGGCTGAGGTGTCCAGGGACCAGGTACACATCCTGGTCTGTTACAGCCATAGAAGTTTCTTTAAATACCATAGTAAAATCTGGTAGATGTTGTTGGCCAGACCTATCGTATGAACAAGTAGGAATGTAAGGTGTGATGCTGAAAGGCAAACTACTGGAACAAATTCAAAATGGCAAGATCATTTACAAATTGTATTGTGTTTGCCTGGCAAGGTTTTGGTAGTGGGGAAGCTACAGCGATGGCTTCTGTGAGAAGCTGCTGGAAGCTCGCTCCATATCCGACAGAGCCAATGCCAGCCGGCTCCAAGACAGACCCGTTGCTGGCCAAGGCCCAGCCCATCAGCCATGGGGGTAGTGCTTCTGGGGTAAAATAGTTAGGAAGGGGAAAAAAAACTGCACAAGAGCAGCTGTGAGAGAGGAGTGAGAATATGTG
>NW_009617817.1:0-6830 GCF_000690535.1 Cariama cristata
GGTTCAGTCTTCTGTAACATCAAGGGTACCATGGTATATCCTTTTTTCTTAACACTGTTTTTGGCCAAGTTTTATTTTGAAATCAGTGAGGTTTCTTGCCAGCAGAACTACTGCTATAGTTCATCTACATTCATCTGACTTTCATAAACATTCTTGCTTATGTTATCCATGGCTAGCTGACATGCTAAGCTATGAAAGGCAGAACTTTGCAGATTCACAAATGGAAATATGTAAAGAGTGTACGTTCCTTGAATCTAGTTAGTTGAATGCATATTCCCCTTTGGCAGCTTCAGTTTTTCAGAACGTGGAGGGAGAGGAACACTGAGTGGAACTAATAATGGCTTAGTTTCCTAATGGATCTTGCTGCTTGGGATGAACTGGGCTATAATATAAAAGTAGTCAATAATGTGGCTTCTTTGTAACCTCTAAAATGAGTATGTATGTCATAAACACGTACATTCCCTTTTTTTGATCAGTCATCAAGAACTAAATTCTATTGTCATTTGCAGGGCAAAATCAGGTTAAGTATGTAGAGCTGAGTTACGTGATCTTGTAGCAGACACATATTAAGCCACTGAAATGTATCTTCTTGACACTAGTATGATTATATAGTTAAGTGAAATCACAAATCTTTCTCTATCTTTCAAAAAGTGAAATAGTACATATATTTAGTTGATCACAGGACAAATTTCATTCTTCTCATTGCAGTGTTCTTGACCTAAATGCATTTGAACGTCAGAACAAAGCAGAAGGCCTTGGCATGGTGACTGAAGAGGGATCAGGTACTATTGATTTAACAGAAGTGGTCCATGAACTTAAAGAGAAAAGTTTTACATTTTGCAGAAGCAAGCTGAGTTTGGAAGAACTCTATAAATATAAATCTAGAAGCTGCAGCTAAAATATGATTCCTAAGAGTGGTTTATATTTAATTGGCCTACCTAAGCCTATGCTTCTCAATAGTAAATCACTAGCATGTGTTGAGTTTCAAAACAGTCTCAGAGGACTCTTACCCATCATTCTGAAGAAGTGAAGACATTACATGTGAAATTGAAAACAGATTCTAGTTACAAACAGCAGTGTTTATGCATGTAAAACTTTTTAGAAGTCCCTAACCAGTTTCAGCATCAAATGAAACTGAGAGTTCCCCGCCTGATTTCTTAAACTGTCTTGGCTAGAATGAAAAACAGACAATTTAGTTAAGCCATAAGTAAATATAAGAGGTCGAGGAAACTGATCTGCTGTTTGGAAAGAAGTCTGCCGGGAAAGCTTTTCCTTTGAAATAATTCTTTTTGGTTTGTCTTTGGGGAATTGCTATGAAATTTTCACTTTACTTTTGACTTTGAACCAATTTGGCTTTCTACCCTCCGTGTTGTCAGTTCACTGTCAGTATCTTGCTTCTGTCTGACAGTAAGTGCTCCTACTCCCGTACCGTGATTGTCTGGAAACATTAGGTTCATTCTTATGTGGTGACTTAATAGAGCTACCCAAGCATGTTTTCTCCCCTTATCTTCAGTGTTTTTTATGGTGCATTTTTATGTTTGAATCCTACAGTGACCTAATATTTTAACATGTTTTTTATCTTAAAAACAAGGTAAAAAAGCTTGACTGTATAATCATTATTGCATTGGGGGGGTTCATAATTCATACCTGCAACACTGCATATCTCATTGGCTATTGTGCCTGTAGCTCTTTTATGTGGCATATTTCTTGAATATTCAACTGCTTGTCTCAAATCAAAATCATGAACTATTAAATTTGACTGAATGACTTCAAGACTGAACATAAACGCTGCTTCTCTGAAAGTGCTCCCACAGTTTAAATTATAGATCAAATCCTGCTAGACTCATATGAGTAAACAGAATGAACCCATGTGGATAAAATTTGGTCACAAGATTGTGGATTGAGCACTGATGCAGCTATCTGGCATATAAGGTTTTGGCCATTAATTTCATGTTTTACTGAAGATTATTCTGCACAATGTTTTGCTCTTTTGGACATTTCTACTACTAAATAGTTAAATTTATTATTTATAATGTTGGATTTTGAAATGAACTGTCAAGATATTGGCTCATTTTTCTTTTGACTGCTGCCACTATTTCTAGAAATAACTGACTTTGCATGCAAATATAAATAAATCTTTAGACACTGCATAATTGACTCTACCTATGTTAGAGTATTTTCGTGCTTCCTCATTTGAGGGATTTTTTTTTAATTATTATTGTTTTCTGTTTATTTGGTCTTTCTCTTTTAGTACATAACTAATTTTGCCAAAACCAATACTAACTGTATTTTGTATTTGCTAAAAACAATTTCTCAACTTTTTTTTCTTTTTTCCTGGTTTCTTTTTCTTTGAACTAATTGTCCTGTCCTCCCTTCCTCAGTCATCACTCATGAGCGTGGTAATTATTAAAAACAACTGCTTATTCTTTATCTTTCCTGCTCTTAGCTTTGTGTCAGCACTGTACAGCTCCTGAACACGATTAGATCTTTTTGTTGCTGTAAGACTGTTAAACTAGTGGGTTCTTTTCTATTATGATTACAACTGCGTATTCCAAAATTCTTGGGTTTTGTGTCAACTGTCCCCACTCTGTTCTTTCTCCCTTTCTCAGGGTTTGCACAGTGACTGGCACACTAGATGTAAGAGCAGCAAGCTTTTTTAAACTCTATATTTTTTCTGTTCTTTTTTATTTCTTTTCATTTTAGTAAGCCCAGTATTTGCAATGGATGAATGTAAAAAAAAAAAAAAAATTAAAACCAAGTATACCTATGCATACACAAAGCCTTGTGCTATAGTCCTCCTGTACTATTTATGTTGTGGATTGAATGTGGCTTTATCGCTGCATTGATTTGTGCAAGCACAGGAAATCAGTGGTGGATCCAGTGAGGATTTGAGGGTGGTTAGTAAGGAGAGGACTTGCCACTGGCTAGGTTTATCTAATGCGTCAGGAGTTGATACAAGAAAGAGGTGGTGTGTTGCTAATTTAGAGGCATCAATAATGTTTACAGGTCGTTCTTCCTTGCTCTGAAAGCTCCTTAATCTGTTAAGGTTCCTATACCTCCAAGGTTCCTTACTGCAAGTAAAGGAAGAGCTTTGTAGGAGCAGTTACCATGTGATGTTCCTGTCACCATGAGAAATGAGAATTTAAAATTCAAAATACGTATACCATTCAGCAGAAACAATAAGCTCAAACACAGCAGATGTCTTTTCATTAGCCAAATGTTGGGGAGGAGGATGATCTGGGTTTTTATCTGTTTTCTCAGTGGAAATTTTTTATTTGGCAGATTAACAAAATTCTACACTTAGGATCGTGTGTTTTTTGTGTTCTTTGTTACTGAGCAGCAGCAATGTCAAGATACGGTAATCACACTATGTCAAAGATTTCTTGGCACAAAGGGATAATATTTGATAATAGCACCTTTTTTATGTATTAATATCCAGCTATTGAAAATTCAAGAAAACAGAACAAAACAAAGCCAAACCAAAAAAGACTGAACATTTCCTTTTCAGGGTCATGTTATTCTTGATGTTATGCTACCTTCAGATAATAATAATATTTTTATATTATGAAGCACACCTTTTCCAATTACTTGAAAAGTAGTTTACAGAAGACCTGTACAGATACTGGTATTAATACCTGATAGCATTATGAAACCCAGCCAGTGTGTCTGTGGGGAAACTCCTGTAGTGAAGTTTCAAAGTATCCTGGATTTTATGGGATACCTGAGATTGTATGTCTGTTTGCCATCCTGTGAATAACCATCTGTAAATACTACAAAGGCAGTACCAAAGATGTGGAAATGTTTCCTCCCATTCCTTTTTTTGAGGGAGATACTCTATGAGTAATTAATTACTCCTCAATTAAAGATAATTTTATTGATTCCCAAGGGAATGATGGGATGTAAAATGTGCACTGTAGCCTGTTTCTCATGTCATCTGAATCTGATGCAGAAGCATATTAATGAGCAATTGTCATTGAGCTTACAACCTATAAGCCTGAACCTATCCTTGCCAAAGTCAAAGAAAAACTGCTCTTGACACTTAATGGGAATAGAGTCAACTTTTCCTCAAGGGCAGTGCTTGTTTCTGGTCCCACGTCAACCTTGGCAATAGGTAGAAAGCCCTGTACTGAGTCAACATGAATGTGAGATTTTTTGCTCTATTCCAACTGTTTCTTTGTGCTGTCCACATCGTAAGCTCCTTGTCATGATATTCCTGACTGGTACTACCTTCCCTTTCCAAACCCTGGAACCCCCACTGGTAACAACATTGATGGTTCTTTAGCAAATGTGTTTCTTACTTGTTTTTGTGATGTACTCAATGTTGTTTCTTCTGTATGTATTTTGTTTCGATTGTTCTGTTTCCTTTTCAAAAAAGGGGGGTGCAAAACCAAAGACATGTAGAAATGCTTATTATCTTGCAATGGTTTTCCATTTTTCGTTTAACACTCATACTCTACGCTATTTCACTGCGAGTCACAAAAATCTTGAAAGTGCAATGTTTTTCTCCTTTGGAGAGACTTGTTTTACTTACTGTATGAAGTAAAAAAATCAAGATGTTAAGTTTACACTTAGATTATTTTACCTTTTCTTGTTTTTTGTCAAGAAAGTTCTATTTTTGTTTTTCATCTTTTCAGATTGTATCATGAAATTATTTTGTTTCTCCATAAAGTCTCAGAAGGCTTATTTTAAGAAAATATAATTTTAGAATGAAATTTGATTTGATAGTAGGTCTTAAAGGACTTTCTATTAAACTGACTGAAAGTGGTACACATGCCATATAAAAAATAGCTACAATGAGGGTACACATCAGGGCTATTTTCAGCCATTAATACTGTGAAATCAAGAAATATGCTTTTGTCCTTCACCAACCTAGTCACATTCAAAGTGGATCTTTAAATTCTGTGAGATCCACTGTAACCTACATTGGAGGGGGTGTTTTCCATCTTTATATCACGGTATTTGAATCAGTGTTTGCATTTAAAAGAGAACTTAAGTAGCTGCAGTTCAGAGAAATCGTTGTGCGTCACTCGATGAGAAAACAAGTGCTTTACTTATTTGAATCAAATTATTGAGAAGTCAAAGGCATGCAGCAATGACCGTCCAACCCAGTATTTCCCAAGTCTGGTGATAAGAATAAATTCATTTGGTTTACCATGGGAGAGCTTTGCTTTTGAGTAATAGCCATCAAAAAGGAGCCCTGTTCCTTCTTGAAAGCTGAAAATATTTGTATATTTTTGTAATATGTAGCATCAGACCAATGTTTCTGAGTAGTAAAAGAAGTCAGGTCTTTACCATTGAGGATTTTAAAAAAAAAAGAGACTTATGAAACTTGGACACATGCACTTTCAAGGAAAAAAACCCCATGTATTTAATTTTTCATTCAATCTTATTTTCATTTCCTACACACGATACCTCTGTTCCTGTATATCACAAATGCAAGCTACCAGTTTTGCAAAAACTGCAGGCTTAAGGCCTTCATGTGTGTAGCCATATCATTTACCTCCAGCATGAGCAATGGCAGCATTTTAACGTCTAAGCAAATATGCCAGAATATACTTCATATCAACAGAAATTCAAGAACATGGTTTCGTGACAACCTAAGTCATACTATACACAGTGTGTATGTTTTTAAGTATATCATCTATGCAAATCTTTGTGTGTACTGGCATGGATTTGTGTGCACAGCAGCAAAGGTTGTTCTCTTAGATTTTATAGAAAGAAATGGATCTGCACTTCAGTTCTGTAGCTGCCAGTGAGACATGCCTTGCAGTCAGTAAGTAACACCTGAAAATTAAAATTCCTGTCAATACCAACATTGGTTTTAGTCAGATTTTGATCAACTGTAGAAATTAAAAACCAGGATTATTTTAAACCTTAGTGTGACCGAGCTGTTTTAAACAGGGTTACTTTTACTTCATTTGGAAATATGCAGAAGTATTTCTGAAAGGAATGGACCTTTCAGCTTATGTGAAATGATGTACCTAAACACCTTGTAATTTTTCAGAATTTTGCAATAACTAGTATTCATTTTCTGATTTCTTTACAGTGGTGCTAATTAAAAGACCTTTCCAAACCCTTCCAATATTATAATTGGCATTTAGTTATAGAAATTCCTAAATTCCAGTGGGTGTACTAAAAGCCAGAAGTCTTGTTCTGAAAAATTACTTGATAAGAGAGCAGGGAAAAGAGAGGTGGAAAAATATTAAACTGTAACTTATTCTGTAGTCTTATTCATACAAATGGCTTTGATTCAGTGGTATCTTGACATGCAAGAAATACATGGTTAGGCACTTTATGGGCTTGATTTTTCCAGCCATAATACAGGAGCAATTTTCCTTGTGAGTTATTTTTAAAGTCATTGCCATCTCAGCAGTCAAGCTACATGCATTGCATGTGTGAAGGTACAGGCTCCACCAAATATTTGGCTTTCTATAATGTTTATTTTTGCAAAATACAAATATTCATCTAGATCAACAAAGCAAGTGACTCCAAGTGTAACTTTAAGCATAACAGGAGTTCAGTTAAATTAAAAAAAGGAAAGTGACTAATCTTGGAGGATATTCTATGCTCTGGCCTTTGGGCAACAACATATGAAAATATACTTTGAAGTGCACAGGCACCTCTTGATTTTGCCTTCTTGCCTTCTCAGGCATATATTGTATGTATACATTAATCAGCACTGACAGAAACAGTAATTTATTTTTCATTGTTTAATTAGCTGAAAGGATTTTCAGTCTTTCAGTCTTCTGTGACTGAAAAACTGTGTATCTGATATTTAGATCTCGGCTGCCCCCCCCCGCAGTACTGCCTTTGGCTCTGGGACCTCCAAC
>NW_009617818.1:0-1989 GCF_000690535.1 Cariama cristata
GTCCATTACTGAGTGGACCGTGACACCTTTGGACACCTTTCTAGGCACCACTGCCTCACTGCAGGGCTCCTTGATGCCAAATGCTGCCTACCTTGCCCCTTGCCAACTCCATGGAAATCCTGCTGAGGCAGAATTACTGCTAATACAAGGAAGAGCAGTGTAGCACAGCAAGTATCTCAGTGCCACATAGCTCTGGCAGGTTTGTGCTTTCTGTCATGAGACAGTGTGTGAAACGAGGTGGTGCATTTTGTTTCGTCACACTGCCATCACTTGTCATAACATTATACCCTGGAGAGAGCTGGGGATGAGCAGTGAACACAGCAGCAATTGTCAAGAAGCTCAGAAGTCCCTTGAGGCTGAACGAAAGGCAAGTCCCCTTTCATGTTGTAGAACTGGAGGACTGGATGGGCCCTGAGTAGTCACCTAGATCACCCTGTGCAATAGGTCAGGATCAAATCTAGTCACGTTTATGCTGACTAAAGTGAGGATGTAAATTTGTGCATAACCTGTTCTCAAGGACCCTACATCAACTCCTAAGAACTTCTTTCTACTGTCTGATAAAAGTTTTCCCGCTGGATTATTAAATCTGTGACTTTTTGTTCTATCCACCATGGATAATAACAGATTTTTGTCTTTCTCTTTGCAAAAGAATCTGATGCTTTTACATGATTTGTAGGGTCTTTCTGTTCCACCTTCTGCAGGGGTGGCCAGCCCTCCATTCATGCTGTAGAAGATGATATGTCACAGTGACATGCTGAAAACTTCACTGGTAAGAAGACTTTTGCTTTCTATGCTTTTTCCGTGTAATTATTTCTTTAGAAAACTGTGCAAGATGCTCATTGCACTATTTTAACAGAACTTACATTTTGGATAAATGTTAATATTAAACTTGCATTGTCATTGTTCTCCAAGGCAATATGTCTGTGCAATTCCTTTCAGGTTGTTCAATACCTTTATAAGAATTACCGAATATAGCTTAGAATGAGCTGCTACAGCACAATAATTCCCCATAAAGACTCTGTCATTCCAGACAAAGGACTTGGCTTTTCTGTAGGAGGAAAATGGTTTGCAACAGGCTCTCCACTTTGTTTCCTCCTGTGGTTGTTCTTTGTGCACATGAAGTGCAGCTTTGTCTTACAGAATTTGAAACTGAGATTAACTACCTCCTGTTCAGGACAAGTAATAGTGGTCCATGTTATTGTAGGTCACCAAAAGGGTTACAACTTTATGTTTCTGAGCATCATCTTCTGCACGGAGGCATCTCCAAAGAGTGCTTTCTGCAGATTTAGATTAACCCACTTCTCAACAATTTCTCCTTAAGGACCACAAAAAAGGTATAGAAAATACTCGTTCAACAACAAGTCTTCTGCATTGTAGACGCTGGGCTTTGTTCCTGTGCCATTCCTTCTTATAAACCTCAGTTCAAATATCCAGTTTTCCAGTTGGCCTGAAAATAAGTTATGGAAGAAAGCAAGTGTTTCATCTCTTTCTCTTTTAGAAATTTGGACTACATGTCAATGAAGTGACATGCAAGCTCAGAGTCTAGTTTTCCACCATCTCTGAAAACTACTACTAAGAACTTAATTACTGTTTCGGAAGCAACTAGGAAAGAACAAAATACATCTGATAGTTAATCAAAGCAATCAATTACCATAATAACATAACCGCAGTGTGGCTATTTCAGTACTGTAACAACTCTTTAGGAAGAGTCCCTGCTTTAGGAATTCTTGTTATTGCATAGATTACGTTATCTCTTGCCATGCTAAGTAGCACCTGATTCATCAGTTGGATGCATTAATTTCTAGGAAACAGACTAAAGGAAAGGTGTTACTCTGCATTAGCAGTTCAAGTATATTTCCACTGAAGAGCATGTTGAATCATAGAATTGTAGAATCATTTAGGTTGGAAAGGACCTTTAAGATCATTGAGTACAACCATAAACCTACCATGGCCAAGAACAACCACTAAACTATGTCCCTAAGCACCATG
>NW_009617819.1:0-21944 GCF_000690535.1 Cariama cristata
CAATGCTCTGAACAAACACAGTCTTTGGTAGCTGTTGGCACAGCCCCTGCTGCCAGCATGGTCAGAGCGGACCACAGACAGCACGGCAATGGGCAGCCCCCTCAGACGAGCCCAGGCTTTTATTGCCGTGACTACAAAAGCCTTGGACCTTGCACTTCCCACTGGCTCTGGTCAAAAGCTGCAAAACACAATGTAAGCTCATTACCAGGGGAGTTGCCTTTTTCATCAAGTATTAGCTAAGGAGAAATGGCAAAGCCTTCGCCTCATGTGGGCTCTGGTCTCTGCAGGGAGGGAGAACATGCCACATGCCAGGACCTTCAGGGAAATCTCCCCTCCGGGGCTCTTCTGGATAGCTGGGACACTCAGTATTGCCTATGGGAGCTGCTAGAGGAGTCATCAAGAAACTGGTGGTGATTGTCCTTCACAAAAACTAGATTTATCAAGACAGAGACATTTCTATGGCCGCCATCTAGTCAGTTTAAAATGGGCTTTGTGAATCAGCCAAGGCAGACAGTCCTGACATTCTGCAACTTTGTTGGAACAACTTCATTGTGTGTCCTGTTTTTCTGTCTCACAAAACCCAAGCACTTTGTATTATCTTTGCACTGAAGTGCACCAATCATGAACCAAAAGCACATTAAGAAAAGTATTGTTTAAGCTTGTAAAAAGAAAACGGAACCTTATCCCACCGAGCTGCCGACACCCCTTCTCATAAGTGTATTTAACTTTCGCTCAGATAGGGAAGCTGATGATAGAATTTAAGTGACTTGGCTAGGACAACAGCACTCTGACTAGATAGTGCTATCTTTCACTCAAGTTCCTCCAAATGCCATACGGTGTATGTAAACTACACAGCAAATCGTGTCACTAAGCTCAGTTTCATGGAGACTGAGGAGACCTTGCGAGGTGTCGTTTCATTACAGTTTGAGGCGTGTCAGGACAGAGAAGTTCATGGAGGCTACAGTGCTGCTGCCTGGCTTGCACATGTCCTGGGATAACGAGAGTTCTGGGCATCTAATCTGGAAAGTCAATGTCTGCCATCTAACCCTGCAGTGTGCTTAATAGAAATTGTATAAGCATTTTCAAGAGTTTTATGTGCAACCTGCCATTCAATAAATGCAAAAGTATTGGAACACTTATACCTAGTCCTTGCTCCGCAGTTACTGTATCACACAGAAACAACATGCTCCTGCACTTCATTTCCAATAATGCTGACACACAAACATGTCACAAGAGTAAGAAAAGTCATGGTGGATTCTGCACGAAGTAGTCAACTGACTACTCTCCTCAACTCCTACTGCCTTCCTGCCTGCAGATATCATGCTAACAAATTAAACTGTATCTTAAATCTATACCTAGAACCCAGTCTTCCCAGAAAGGCAAAAATAAACAAGATTTCGTTTCCCCCTTGGGGGAACACACAAACAGAAACAGAGATAGCCACACGAGACTTTGTTCCGGCTCTAAATTTGGACTATGGAGGTCAACAGAGCATTCATCCCATTTCTGACTAAAAACAGCCTTAGTAATATGTTCTCACTTGCCTGGATGGAGCTATTACTACCTTATGGAGAATTCCCCTGTAACAAGCTGCAAAAGCAGTGAAATTTTTGTGGGTACTACCTGTAGGAAAGCTTATTCCCTCTCTTTTTGAAGGCCCAAAGGAAGAACATTTACACACTGAACTTGGACAATTTATTGTTGTTCTCATAGCAACACTGAGGTGATCAAAGATATAAATTGTTCTGCAGTGGAAATCCATTGCAGCAGTGGCTGGAGACACCATTGGGAAGATAATAGGGAACAGATTCATTGGGAGATTTATAAGCACAAGTTTCCTCCAGAAGGAAACCAGGTCAGTGCAACCACTGGCAAACTAAGCTCTAACCTGTCTGGATGGACTCCTCTCCCTACTGGTGGTATGTTAGATCATTTCGGGCTCCCTGTCGAGGGAAGGTAGAGACAGATTGCACACAAGCTGCTGGTGGTCTGGGATTACCTCTGACAGAGCCACAGCATTGCATAAGATGTGTTCCACTCTGTGGCTGTCTCACCAAACTTCATTGGAAGGAACCGGCAACACCACATCCTCCCAAAATTAAAAAAATCAAGTACAATTTTCTGTTTGTAGCATTTACACAAAACTGCGCTCATGGCAGAAAGCCCAGGCTGAGAGCTTAACCCTCTCTTCATATCCCACCCTACTGCACTCATAAATATTTCTCGATTCCCCCCTCCTCTGCCCCCCTGCCGATGCTGAATCCCAAAGGTTTTCAAGGTGTTAGATGTGTATTGATTTCACAGAGCTCCCAGAACACATTATGTACGAGACTGACATGCTAAGGCCTGGCAATTCTGCATTGTTTGATCTTCTGAAATCTCTCGTTTGTATGAATATGGAAAAGTTCCTCTTTGTTTGCTGTCCATTGATCCAGACATTGACCCTTCTCTGTGTGCATTTATCTCTGATGATTTAATAATGAAAAAGACCAATAAACTAAGGAAAGGAAGGAAGCCCCATTAGGGGGACCTATTGCTATGGAAACATGCCGTATGTTGTGGTTGTAGAGAACGGATAGATCAATAAGGGCTGCAGCTTCCAAGTCATCATGAGTATGTAGTGGAACGTGAAGGACTAAAGCCTAAAGACATGCATAAGCTGTGACATCATGAAGTTCAGGCCCTGGCCCATATCCAACATCTAGCATCAGTCAAATTCAAACGTTCACGCAGCCTGTTAGGAAGGTGGATCTGCACTAGGGAGTTCCGAATTGTCTCAAAAAGCAGCAATATTGGGCCAAGGGTTTGATTTGTACCCAACTATATGAAGGAAAGCAACTGTATCTTTTTTCAAAGTGCCCAGACTCCAATTTCTTAAAGACATACAGGTAGAGGTTTCAAAGTCTACTTCTCTGAATCTGATCTTTCACCTTTACTTGTCAGAATATTAACAGCAGCTCACACTTACAGGAGTCAGTGCTGCAGGTACAGACTTTACATCTATGTAGATGATACAGATATATCTACGTCTGTATATTAGTTCAGAGTAAATGCTACTGTAAGAGTGGCAGAGGACATATGACACCAACTGATGGAACAGGTATCTTCCATCAGCTTATCTTCTTGGTAAGCTACAAAGATGACAGGCTGCATTCTTAACTATTCTGTATTGACATGAGTCTCTTGACATAACAGGAGTTTAAATGAGATGAGGATGTCAGCTTCACCACTAGGAACCCAAATTTACTAAAACAGGACAGAGAGATGACATGAGTCACATAACTAGATAAGAATCACAGTTTAGAAAGTGGGGGACAGTGGAGGGGACATTGCTCTGCTTTCTGCTAGCTGTTGTTTTGCTTTGGATTGACAAATTTTTGCCTTCATGCTCTGCAGTAGTTCACAAAGAGGTGACAAATGCATGCAGCAGATACCTAAGTCATCTGTCAGGCTGATAAAAAGACTTCCAGCCATCTGAAATGCTAAAAATGTTCCTCCTAGGTATTGCCATACCATGGTTTGGTGTTGATTAGGAATCCCAGTTCCAGTCTCCCCAAATGGAAAGCAGAGTGAAACAGAAGGTCTGTTATTACATCTAGGCTCTCATAGAGGCTCCTAGAGACCCAGATTTGGGGTACCCACTGTAGCCTTTGAACCACGCACCACCAGGACAACCATCTCTGCAGCAGGCCACCAGTGGGCTTAAGCAGCCTTAGAAACAACTAGGTGGCGTTTAGCTGAGTAGCTGGCTATTTACATCCAGTTACCTTACGATGAAAGACCAAAAAAGAGAGGAAGAGCTTCCTGTGCCTGAGGATGGATCAAACCTGAACCAGATGGAGCTGTCATTCAGCTACATGAAGCAATTTCCTCAATGAGATACATCTCTGCTTGCAGGATAAGGCACACATTCTCTCTCATAGTCTCTCTTCAACTTTTAAAGTTACTAGGATTTATGTCTGAGACAAGCAGCAGCACCTGCCAGACTTCAGCACCCTTGCATGCTTATTCCTACCACTCTGTATGGGCCCTGGATACACCAAATGGGGCAGGGAGAAAAAGTTTAACCTCTTTCCTGCTTAATGGCAGGATGAGAACCCAAAAAGCTGCCAGGAAGAGGTAACAGAAAGTAGTCTGAGGTTTTCCAATGGTCCACTGCAATGATCATATTCAAAACTGTGTTACTCCAAAGGCTCAAAACTTCCTAAACCACACGGTCACTGAGGAGAGAGAATGCCAGAGTGACAGAACATGTTGCCTGCATGTAGCTTTCATCCCGGACAAGGACACAGACCTAGCAGTTACACAGCACAGGGGTAAGAAGACCTGGGAGAGAAAGCTCACTCCCAACTTACACTCCCAAGTCAAATGCATTCTTTAACAGGTATTGCTTCTGGGTTAAAAACAGTTTGGCCAACAGGGATGACAGCTCTAGTGCAAATTTTCTGCCTACTCTGTGAACAGAAGTATGGCTTCAAGTGTTAGAGGCTGAGGAAGTGCCAAAGGAGCAATGTGTAAGGAGCATGGATTGGGATGGATGGAGCATATATTTTGTACTGTTTCCAAAGTTCAGCTCCTACAGATCAGTATTACTTTATGAGAATCAACAGAAGAACACTGATTTACATCACTAGTTTCAGCCCTGGTGGGAAATGTTGATGCTGGCACCACTGTTTCAGCCCAAGTGCCAGCTACAAGCCTCTTTCTGTGGGGAAGAGAAGATGGGGGTGGAAGGGAGTAAGACATCTAAAATGATAATGAGGTAGTGACTATGTGTGTTTCAGTTTCAAAAGCAGAAAATATTTTTCCTCCCCAGCTCTCCTGCTGCTAACATCAGAGTCTTGTTTGCAATGAGTTATTCAAGCTGGATTGGAGCACAATGAATCCTCAAAAAGACTAATGCTGCTGGGATCTTGGGGCTATTCAGGTATCTGAGACCCCAGACAAGAGATGAATCACCTTCTAAAAATGCAGCAGTTAAGGAAAAAAAAAAGCCCAATTGCCTCTGATTATTTTACATCTCAGAAGAAACATACTGTGCTAAGGCTATGCTTATCTAAGGCATCCACGTGAATCCACTATCCCCTCCAAGCATCAGATGCTGAATTCATTACTGCATGTACTGAGACAGTATGTAACTCACAAGAGATTTTTTCCTTTTGACCTCAAAGCATCTGCCAGCTGGGGAAACTGAGGCACAGAGAGGCATTTTCCTGAGTGCTTCACTCACATGCAGGTTCACAGCAGAAAGGAGAAGAGACACCAGGAATCCTGACATCCACTCGAGTGTCTTAAGGGCACTCAACTCAGCTCACAACTTAGCACTTCAGCTCCATAGAAAGGCAGTTCCTTATGCAAGGAGCCACTGTGCTCCAAAGCCCTTTTCTGAGGAACTATCATTTGTCGTTCCCACAAATGTTTCTGCATTGAAGTAACTGAAATGAGGAAAGCCAGCAGAAGTTTAAGGGCAGCAGGAGATGTGGGGGAAAATGAGGAGGACTTGGTGCATAGTCTGAGATAGGAGAATAAAAACTCAGAAATTGGACATTTAAAATATATTCTCCCCTAGAAAGGATACTGTCAGACACACTTGCCCAAAGAGGATGCTTTGAATCACCAATTATACAGAATATAAAAAATTCAGTGGTCAAATTCAGGGCATATAAGTCCTTTCCCCTCATGTCAGACCGGTAGGAGCCGTTTTGGCTTTTCATCTTCCTGTGCGGCATGGAGCATGCTACATAACACTCCTGTAAAGTGCTGGGGGATCCGGGCATTTTCACTTAACAAATATCTGGCTTTTGCCAAGATGCAGGGTGTTGATGGATCTCTCCCATTCTTTCCAGGACATGCTGCAAATTTCTGACTCTTGATCTTTTGTACAAAGGGCACGTCTTTTTGGTGTAGTGGGGATTCCCAGGGGATTCTCCTTTACCTAAGCTCTAATCCATGTTGCAGGGTGTCAGTGACCCACACAGCCCTCTCCAGCCATTTTTTCCAGTCAAGAAACCTTCCAGAGCAAGTTGCAACTGCAGCCCCTTCTTTCCTCACCATTCTGAATCCCCATTACAATCAATGGGAGTTTACATAATACGACTCTTTAAAAAAATATACAAAACAGGAAAACGCTGGTTGCAAAACAGCGCAGCTTGCTGTAACTCTACTATAATGTCCAGTATTGCTCCTCCAATATATACAGTACTGTTCTGCCAGAGATATCCAGACAAACAATGACGGGCACCATTAGAAAATGCTCAGATAAATCTTTACCAGTATCGGCTGGACTTGATCTGCTCTATTTAAGTCAATGGAACTCAGCCACTGAGCCCTGGGGGAGCAAGTGCCAGCCCTAAATCATTTCTTTGATTAATTGTTCTTGGGAAGGAAGAATTCATTAAGCATTCCACTCAGCAATTAGAAATAAATATATTTTTAGAATGAACAACCTGCCAGAAACAAGTCGTTTCAGAAATATATTCAGATTGATGCAGCCCATTTTCCATCAATACATAACAAGGAGGCTCCAGCCTGCCAGTTTCCATCCTACCTAGAGGGACACCGCAGAGAAAGGTAGGACAGTCCTGTCACTGAGGAACTACTTCTGCTGTCTACACAACTCAAGTTCAGATTCTGTGTGCAACTTGCTAGAAAATAATGTAGTTTCTCTGTATATTAGTTTTCCAGACAGAAAATGGGAATGTATCTCCTTGCTATTTCACAGAAATATTACAAAGCTATTTCTACAAACAGCTGGGACAGTGCAGATAGGATAGTCATGAAAACCCAATAACTAATGAAAAAAACCCTGCATTTGCGCTTCAGCATCAGGGCTCAGACATGCTGCAAAGTGAATTTGAAATAACAATCTCTTTAAAGATTTTTGGACATATGACCAATATAATTACCACAGAATTCAGGCATAACTGAAAAATGTGAGTAGTTTTGTTGACACAGTAAACAATTACCAAAAAGATAGCAAGACAGGTTCCTATTCCAAGGCAATGATTTTCAAGCACTTTCTGCCTATTTAAGGTGCAGATTCCACTGACAAATGAGGTGTAAGTGCATATCTTAAATCTACCTGTTTTAAATTTTAAATCCCCTTCCTTCAAGGCAGGAACTTATCACAGAGCTCTTTCTATTTTCTTTTCCTTTTTTGGTGAGGCCAGGGCCTATTCACACCTGAAACTCAGAGAAACACACGCAACTGCAAGATGGGCAATGGCACTTCGCAGATGCCACAGCGCTCCTCACCAGTCTAGAAAGATGTACTTCTGGTGCTGAGTCTGGAAGAAGAAACCCTAAAAGAACCTAAATATGTTCTGGGTACTGAAAGTTACAGCCACAAAAGACTATTCCAGAGTTTTAAATTTTGTGTCTTAAAAGAAAAGACATGTCTTATCCTTTGCTTGTGACGCCTACAGGCAAGTCTGTTCCCTGCCCTGTTTTGGGTACCTAGGGTGGCAGCAATGTCTCAATGAATTCCAGCTTTTCCAAGAAGTAACAGAGGGATGCACTCTCAAAGACCCTCTTCTCTAAAACAGGAGGTATACTTGTAGTTTTTTACTTCTACACATACAGGACCCAATTTGAAGACCACTTTAGTAGACACTGACTTAAGCTTTGATTTAAGCAGGAGTAGGGATGTGCTATCATATGATGTAAATTAGCCGGAAACTGGTGCACTTCAGTAATGCTTCATTACATGATTTCTATGTTTTTTGTCTTTGTAGTTAATCTAGTCCTTCTGTTTAAGTAAGCTTAGTAGTAAAGCAAAAGCTAGGGTTTTCCTCTGTGTTCTTTCAAATTCATCCCACCAGAAATATATGTGATATGACTCAGCCCTGCTGGCTGGCGCTCAATAGACCACAGGAAGGCTGAGAAAGAGAATATAAAGATGGTTCAGTCATGAGGGTACCTGGAAGAAAGCTCTCCAAGTCACTCGAGCCAACATCCTCAGCACTCCCTGGTTTCAGTGGGGAACAGCAGAAGGTCTTTCACTGGAGTCCAGGAAAAGCAGATAGCAGATTAGTTCTGCTCTCAAGTATATCCAAAAACATTTTAGCTCATTAGATATTCAGATCGTAAATTAGGGATCTCCTTTATGAAAGACATCATTGAATCAGAAATAGCTATTTTGCAGGCAAAGAGCAGAAAACGCAGTGCTCTAAAATACTTCCACTGTAGCAACAGCGAGCTAGCCTCACTAAATCCTGCTTTGAAGATCCATTTCACAAACATCAAAATGTAAATGTAATCTGGTATCTCCCACTGTAATGCAATATTAGCAGGTCTCAGACAGTGCTAGACACAGTGCCCATATGTGCCTCAGAGGTACATATACAAGGGAGACAAGCCAGAAGTAGCTCCAAGGAGTAAAACCGGTTCCTAGTGTCACTCTCACTAGCTGCAATGGATTCTCACCAAGGAATTTGGCTCTATACGTCTACTGATAAAAACTAATTTCAAAGAAATGATGACCTATCCTTCTGCATCCACAAGAACCCCGGTGTGTGGAGAAATACTTTCACTGTAGCAAGGCTAATGCTGAGGTGAAATGCAGCAGTTACGCAGTACACAGCAAAACAACATACAACTACTGCTTCAGGGCAGGGTATGAATAAAGCTGAAGCACACCATTTAAACTGTACTAAAACTACCCGCAGTCTTATCTGGTTGCCTATAAAGGCTAGTAGTCTTCTCTGTCAACAGCCATGAATTTTGAATGATCAGGGCAGTTTACATTACTACAAAACTATTTTATTTGGAATATCCTCCCTTCTGCTTTCTGAGCCAAGCAGGACCATATATCTTTTTCCTTTAGGCTTGTGAAGAATTCTCTCCCCTCCTCTTGTGACCAGCTGTTGGAAAGCTATGCTCCACCTTGAACCATTACAACTGGAGGTATAGTCAACCATATGTCTTTTTCCCTGACTGGACTGCAGATCTTAGTATCCCAGTTTGGGGCAGGCACAAGTTTCCACTTGCGTGTCCTTACTTGAAAGAAGTGCTCTTTCATCAGCCACAAGGATGTGTACAGAAAGCAAGGCCTAAAGCTTATTTGTGGGCCAAGCAGAGGAAATGTGAATGACTAACGTCAAGGCATCTTGTTCAGCTCTTTCACAGCTTGTCTCTGTACATCTTATCTAAGAAGACTGGAAAGAAATGCTGATGGCCTGCCATTACTGAGAAAATGTGTGTGTGATGATTACACTAGAGGAAGTGTTTAAGAACAGTTCAGCCTTCTGAAAATAATACCCTATAACAGCTGCCAAGTCCCAGAGGGGTTATATCTCCCGACTCCCGAAGTCATGCATGACTTCTATACATCAGCGTCTCCAACAGCTATGCTCATGGATAGGCATTGTCTTTCATCTCTATGCACAAGCCAACACCTCCGTCATTTCCTATTCTCCATGGGGTGCTTTGCCCTGCCAAGAGGGGTGTGCTGATTGAGGGACTGAGCTTTTGATAAATTTCACTGAGGCTTTTTTTCCTGCTTTTAAATTTCAGCTATGGGAAACAGAGGACTGGAAAGACATCTGAGGTGTTTTACGGTGGGAGGATGAGCAAAAAAAAGGTAGTGGTGGTCTGGATGTGGGAATCACCATCCTATAGTACCAGGAAGAGTTATCTTTGTACAGATGTTTGACATACTCAGCTCTGTTTTACGCTTCTCCCATCCACATCACTCAAGAGGTATTGTATTATTAGATGCACTCATTCACACACACATAATGCATCCACCCACATGCAGTAATGCTTAGACAGACACAAAGCCATCCAGTAGCCAATTATTTGGGGTGGGAACAGCTTGCATTAGCTCATGATGAAGCTTAGCCTTAATTCTACTGAGCTAGGGAGGCTGGGAGCTGTGCATTGCTCTCCTGACTGACTGCGGATCTCAGAGCAGGGCAGATGATGTCAAGGCAAATCTTTTTTTGTCTGCAGTGCAGATTTTGCTGTGTGAATTTACTTGCAGATGAGGCTTCCAGATCCCCTGTTCAAAAGGAGGAGCCCTAGGCCATACCAACATCTGCCACTGTTAGCCTAAATTCCTGTTTGTGCTGCAAAAGGAGCACACAGCCACCAGAGCTGCCCTTGTTTGGAAGGCTTTGGCCTAACTTTCGATCAGTATATGTAGACAACAAGAAGCCAGAGGAATTTGCCCCATTTGGGTGACAGATCAGGGGCAGCTGAGAGAGATTGCTTGTGCTGCAGAGACAGCAGAGGAGCCCAGTCATAACGGGAATACACTGAGAGAAGCTCTGAACAATGTAACTTTACATGAGGTTTTGCAAAGAGGACCAGAAACTTTCCAAATGCAGTCAGGGTTGAGTCAACAGTCATTGCCAAATCTGGAGTTTGATTTAAGTATCTTTGACCCAGGCATTTGATCCAATTCCCAACTGTGGAACAAGCCTAGTTGCTCTCTAACCATAGCAGACACTGTGTATCACCTTAACCGTGGCTGGCATGATCTGAAGCACACTTGTGTTTGCACTAAAAGCCAAGGGTCACAACAGATTATCTGAAAGATCTAACAGTCCGCGAGCTTAAAGAATGTTTTCTAAAGCTGCCACACCCCAGAAAAGGACAGACATCTTGCCAGCTCCTGTGCCAGACCTTTTATTCGGGAGTGTTTAGTGAAGTCAAGAACTCACATATTCCCAAAGAAGAAGGTAGCACACTTTGCAATACACATGACTGGTGAGTAAAAGATGGAACATTTTCTTTTTAGAGCGTCTCCAAACCCCATGCAGGGGCTGCACAATTCTCATTTATGGACACAAAAGGAAAAATTCATCTTGTCTCCCTCCCCATGCAGGCTTTTCTTCTCTTTTTCCAGCCTAGTTCTGAAAGTGCCACACAATATAGCATCATACATGGAACTGTACAGACACTGGTAACCAGTTTCCTTATTAAGACAAAGGAACCAATTATTCAGAAATCACCTGACGGTATATAGATCTACTCATTTTTGTGGTCCTAACCAAAGACAGAAAAGAGATGTAACCAAATCTATAGCAGTACCCAGAAAAGGATAATCATGAAGAAGTTCTCATGAAACTGGCTTGTAGATATTAACCACACTCTTGCTGGCATCTACTCTGGCATCTTCTGTTACATTAAAATATTTTAGAGTTTTACAGCATCTCCATGGCCCCTGGCAGTACCATCACACCCTTTTCAAAGTTGGAGAAATCAAGGCACAGAGTATTCTGTTCAGATTGGCTCACAGGGTCAAAACTAGATGCCTGACCTGCCTTCCAGTTTGTCCTTCTATCCGTTATACTTTGCTTATGACTCAAAATGTATCTGCAGCTAAACGAGCATGGGAGAATGATACAAATGGTTCATACAGACATCAAGGAGAACAGACCATGATCTGTAGTCTAGACTGGTCCTTTCTCCTGCCCTCCCCACAATTCACAGAAAACCAGGGATCGAAAAAAAATTTCCTCTTGTTAGTAATAGAAGTATAACTTGTGCACGCATTAGTACTTTAAAGCAAAGGGGGAAAGATCAAGCATCAAGAAATTGTGCTTAACGAAAGCAGGCTTGCTATTGTTAAAAAAGCTGCATAGAGTCAGTCATCATTATCATTTCTCTTATCATTTTGACTGTCGGGAGAGCTACTCCAAACCCTGACACTGCCAGGAAACGTCACCTTTGCACTGTTTCACTATGCCTAATGCAACTTTTGCTTCTCTGCAGAGAGCCAAGATGTCACTGCGCTCGTTCAGCCCGCACCCCTGTGCTCTGCACCATCCATCCAGCCTAGTCACAAAGGTGGACAGAGGTGAGAGAATACACAGAGCAGGGCTGGATAATTAGGGGCCTCCACTTCCTCCCGCCCCCCGGAGACACGCACGTACGCACACGCGCACACAACTCCTTTGCAGATGAGACATTGCACTGGGTAACAATGATGTCAGCGCTGTGATGAGTTAGCACCTTGCCCTGAAATCCTGTGTGAAGCGATGGCTGGGAGGAAGGGACTTATTAACGTGGAGTCCCCGAGTCTTTGGAATGCAGCTGTTATCTCCCTCACAAGCTTTGGAGCGCTGATAACTTTGCAAGACATTTCTTTCCCACACCCAGGCAAATCCAAATGCACTTCACCAGGTTCTCCATCCCCCAAACATGCAGGAGGTGGAAGCGAGCATCAGACTGTAACAGTGCTCAGCAGCTCTCACCAGGAAAACCAAATCCCATCAGAGTTCCTCTGCATACAGTCTCATTGGAGCTGTGTACAGGGATGAGGAGTTACTCAGTGTACAGCTACTGATTTCTCCTAGCAGTCACAAGAACCCTGAGCACAGCTGTGAAAATAATAAAAAAAAGGAGTTACAGCTCCTATACTAGAGTCAGCTGGCAACCTGCAGCACCTCTCCTGCTTCTAAGCTCTTTAACAATAGATGCATAAACACAGACAACCTCTCCGTCCAAACAGGTAGAGATTTAAATCCTTAATTAGCACATTTGGACGAGTCACCACAAATGCGATTAGCTTTTGTGCATTGCTGGGGAAGCAGTTGTGCCCCTGTAATGTCCAAGTGGTGGGCTCTCAAGCTGACCTTGGAATTCCCCTTTGGATGCTCATCTGCTTTCCTCTCACCAGCACAGCCTTCCTCCGCTGCATGCAGCGTCTCTTCAGGAGTTAACAGCCTGGTTTTACTATAGTCTGGTCCTAATACTAGGCATTGGGTGACCACATTTGATGTCAGTCACTGTGAATATACTGCATGGAATGAATAATTTCAATTTGTAAAGGGACTTCCCAGGTAGCAAGCCATTCAACACGGAAAAAGGGCAGAAAAAGGTCTCTATAATAGCACCTTGTTAGCCCAGCACACATCTGCTCTCTCTTCTCTGTTTCTGGAGTCCTAACTGCTTTGTCTGCTGACAAAACCCTGGGTTTAGTGCTGTCAGCACTGCAGAGCTGTAGAGCTGCACAGAGCCAAGCTGCGTTCTCATCTGCCTTGTGCTTCACCAAAAAACCTGCCTGCTTAAGCAAGGATACCTGAGCAGTTCCTACTGCTTGCCATATATAAAGCAGCTTTGATTGGGAGACCCCAGGATGAATCTAGAGTGCCACTTGGTCATAAACCTTGTCCTGACTTGTAGGCTGAAAAGCAACTGTTTTACAGCCGTCTCACTAAGAAATGCTCAGATAATGTGGGAATAAGCACTGTATTGCTGCTAGAGGAAGAGGTTATCTAAATGTTTCAGAACAGAACTTAAATCAACCCCATTCACCATAATAACTCTGACTCTTCTGCAACACAGAGCAAGTGAATCTCATGAAGTTATAGATCACTGGATATCACAAAGGTAATGATGTCACCAGCCGGGTGCTGCCTGATTTGAAAGATGGTTGTGGATACTACACGTACATCAGCAGTCACAGGAATGCATTTGGGACACCAAGAACTAATAAAGGAGAAGAGGACATACGTCTCTCCACATGGAAATAAACCCATGCTCTGTTACAAATCAGGGAAGTGATATAAAAGCACTTGTCAGAGTTGGTGATTTTCTTAATTCTTCTTCTCGGCCTTGAGTTCTTGGAAATAGTCTCACCTCTCCGCGCAGAGGAACAGCCTGCACCTTGTTCAGCCATAGACCTCGTGGCATAAACATTTAGGGGTGAAATCTTATGCTTTCACTAGCCACTTCCCTCCAGACTGGCCTTTCCCTTACTCTCATCAGTGGAAATGGGTTTTTTTGAAGTTCTCAAAGACAGAAAAGGAGTTGGCACCTTTCTTTTTGAGTGACATTCATCTGTAGGTAAATTGATTTAATAGCTTGTTAGAGTGCCAATTAGAACCAACAATAACTCAATTGACCTATAACTGCCTTGGCACCAACACACAAGAGAAAGGAAGAAATCTATGCTCTGGCAGAGATGAGAGCTCAGATAGTTGGTTTCAAGAGCAAACTGAGGGATTCATGGGCTTGCTAATGAGATGCTTATAACACATCAGAAACAAAGACAAATTTCAATGGTTTCAAGCTAAAATGACACTATGTTATCTCCAGACAAAGATCACTCTTTTATCTGTATAATAAATGGATTTCAGTGCAGCAGCAGTAACTCCACAGCAGAAAAAACTCAGTGCAACAGAAAGCACCAGCAGTTACCTAATCAGAATAACACTGTATTGAAAACTTAAGCTTACCTGATTGTAATAGTACTGAAAAGTCCTATACCAATTCTGTGTGTGCCTACCAATAAACTCCTTTAGGAAACACATTCTTCCCTCAAATAAAATCTGTTTCACACTAATGCAGTGGGAATTGTGCTTCTATACAAATTCATAATTTTAAATGCTTAGCTCCACGGATTGAGATATTTCAAGTTTAAAAAATAAAAAATGGGTAGAGTTTGTCTAAACATTGCTGGGTTGTTGTGTCTAAGGATAGAAAGAGGGATAATGTGGAAGGGTTTTCAATTACTAGGCAAATATGATCCATTCTTAAAACAAGAAGGAAAGCAGGGACTGAGAAAACCGAGATTGTTTGAAGAGTCAGAGGGATGATAGCAACTAAGAATATATAGAAGAAGAGGAAACTAATCTGGGGAGACCCACCCAGAAAAAAAAACTTGACGGATAGGGATGGAGACTGCTAAGGGAGGGAACTGGACTGAGTAAAGTGCCAAGCACAACATACTGCAACTGGAACCTTGTGGGGATGGGGGAGCGGGAGAGGCAATAGTGAGAACTAAGGTGAGGTGGAAAACAGTGATCAGATGATAAATTGGGTATTTGGACCTAGGACTGGCTGGACAAGAAACTTACCACGAGAAGCCTAGAAAATAGAGATGGGACTGATGGGATAAGAAACACAAACTTGAAGAGAGGGATGGGGAAAACAACAGGTTGGAGAGAGTGGGGCAGAAGGTGTCATGCTTAGGTACTGGGGAGAAAAGAAGCAGAGAGTTTGCAATAAACAGAGTATATTTCCCTTTGAAGCCTGGACAGTTAACCCAAGAATGTGGTGCATCGTTGTTCCTTTGCTGTAACTACCGGGTATGGCCATTGCTTAATTCAGAGCAGAGGGCAGTGCAGCATATCCTTGAAACATCGATACCTGCTAATGAATCCAGAGATATTATTATGATAAGAATAGGGATTGATTTGGCTTTTCAACCTTAATAACTGTACAAACCCATCATACTAAAAATTAGACTGCAAAGTCAAAAGCTCAGGTTATGAAATAGCAGAAAGGAGGATAGGTGTACATATGTATTATGTTACAGTCATTACATGATTCAAAACAGTTCTTCCCATAGAATTCATGCTTCAATCAAGATGAGAGGAAGGGCTTGAGGCAGACGTGTGCAGGAAAGAGATTTTCTATAGGAGCTCATTTCTTGCACAATCTGGAAGGTTTGCAATAAAAGAGATAAGGAACTGCAGAATGAGATGTGATGGCTAGGGCAGATGAGCGGTGCCCTGGAGATTCCATCTCTGCCAAAAAGTTCCTGCAGAGGTGTTAGGCAAATACCTCAATCCAAAACTGTAATTAGAAGAATATTCTTAGGTGATGATTAAAGAGAGCACTGTTTACAGCTATGACTTTTTTTTTTTGCTATAACAACAGATAAACTAACAAACCTCAGAGGCTTGGGAAGAGGGTGGGTGGGATCCGCATGCCTGTTTCTCAGGCTGCTCAACAAGCTAGTCTAAGAAATGGTCCAAATCAGAATGTCCTGATCCTCTTAAAGCACCCATTACTCTTAAAACAGGTAGTCATTATCTCTGTGCTTTTGTCTTCTGGGTCACAGTGATGTTTGATTCCTTACTAAGCACCCACAGAGGCAGAGCTCTGAACATAAGGTATCCTGTGTAATGCTACATACTCGGCAAAACAGGTCCTCAAATTGACTACACCAAGTTAATGAATGTTTTTGACCTTAATCTCTATGAGTCTCTGTCACTTCGCTAGAAACTGGGGATGATAGTACCAGTTTTCTAGCCAAGGTGTTAGGAAGCAAAATGAACAGTTATTGCTATTCTAGTTTAATATTTTGTAAGTGCCAAAGAAAAAAAAAAGGCCATGAGGAAATTAACCTGTTTTTTCAGAATAGGATTTGAGTAAGATATAATAAATATGGTATGCTATTTTACAAGAAGAGATAGAGAAAATGTTAAATAGTTTTTCACAAAGGAATCATCCCTGTGTGCACTAACTGAGGCATGGGATTTTGTGGAAGAGATAATGTCTTCATCCATTGGCAGAGATTTGTACAAAGGGCCTGAATTAAGTTTACGCAGAAAATCTTAATCGTGGCACTTTCTGAAATCTCAATGTTTGCTTTTGTATTTATTTATACTCTTTCATCTCATGCACATGAACATACATGAAAACACTGTGATATGATATGACTATAGTCTTAAAACTTATGGTGATACACTGAGGTGTTTCATTTACTGAGGCCTTCCTAATTTCAAATGCTGCATTTTGTAGCATCTGAACATGTCTCACACAAAAAACTATATCCCTGCATTGACTGTCTAGCATGAGGTTTTTTATCCTTTGCCTCACGACATGTGAACTAGGCATGAAGCATGTGATGACTTGCCTATGGACATGGGAAGTATGGCTGCACTAGTCTGGTCCCCTCAGTTCATGGTCACAAAACCATGTTTCTTCTCCTGCAGCCCGATTCACAGTCCACTGAAGACAACAGAAATCCAGTCCATGCTGTTCAGTGGGATTTGGATTATCCCTCATATTATTCCTGTTTGGATCCCCTCATTCTGCTCTAGCAAAACTGCCCTGGGAATTGGCAGGAAAGTTGTCTGCAGTAAAGACAGCAAGACCTGACTTCAGGAAAGCATCTCCCCTTCCTCAGCTAGCAGTGTCCTCACACTATTTTGAGGCAACTGCCATCAGCATGAACAAGAAGAGAAGATAGCCACGTCCATGAGCTGCCTACCAATAAACCTGTGCCTGATTTGCATTTTGTGTTTGTTTCTAATGACAGGCACAGGTTCTGCTACTAATGCAACTGTTTCCCTGACCTTTCCCTCTAAGCAGAGGTTCCACTGCACCAGAATTTCAGTTTGCTGTACATAAGGCTCACACAATGGGCTTTCATTTGATTTTGCTATGAGCAGTGGGCAAGTCACACGATCAGAGTTTGCCATCGTGGGCAGCCTCTGAATCCGGATAGGCATGAAGTGAGGCCAGCACAAGAAGCAGCATTCTGGGCAGCAGGTGAAGAAAAGGGCGTTATTGTCTGAGAGCAGGGAGAACAACTCCCACCTAAGTGAACTGCCAAAGTCAGTGAGCAGTGCTGTATGCTTCACAAATTGTTTACCCTTCTAATAAAATAGTGAAAAGCTTATGAATGAAAACATTCTCCACAGACAGAGCAGCACTCCGTGAGGCACTTTGGAAATCAGGTCTACTCAGGAGAGTGGAAAAGGTAAACATACATCCTTCCCATTTTTCCTCAATCCCACCAGTGCCACTGGGTTCAGTATTTAGTACTGTAATTAGTAAATCCCACTGATTCCCCACAAGAAGGCGGTCTGAATGACACTGCTTAGAGGTCTGGAGCAGCAGGAAAGGGAGCAAATGATTTTGTTCTTCAGGAATTCCCCTACCTTATACATCGCACTAGAGCATCTATTTCTTTTGGTGCCACAGAAATCTCCCCAGGTTCCCAAGCAGATAGGGGGCTTTGGCAGAGGAAGCAAATGAAAAAAAGGATTTGTCTGCAGACAAGTATTAAAAGTAAGGGAAAACAGTGAAAAGAAAAATTCTAAAATCTGAAGTTGGGACTGTTACTGAGTGGATTATTTTCCATTGTTTTCAAGGAGGCAGCAGCTTCTCTTTTCTGTGAAGAAGTTAATAGATTACTAGGCAGTGAATAATGTGCAGTTCTATTTACATCCACTGTTTGGACTATTTTGGTCCTTCAGATAGTGTATCTGTTGTCAGGCCTTTCTAAAAGCAGCGTGCTACACTTTTTTGCAAGCAATTCTGGATAGTAACTACAACCAACATACTTCACTCAGCTACAAACTAAATAGATCATTGTTTGTCTGGAATTTTTTTTTTTATTAAACCAATTGTACTGGATCAATGCTTCCTCTAAGCAATAAATTACAATCCTATCTACCCAGTGAAAAAGCTTTCAAAGTCGCAGATAAATCTTGATCTAGGAAATACAGCTTGACTCTGCACCGATATGCGATCAACCACAGATGCAAATAAACTCAAGCTGCTAGCACATACATCTACACCTCAGAATAGGAGCTAGTATTCTTATTTTCATTAGAAATTGCTAAGACACCTTTTAAGTGCTTCTAGAACTAGTGCACTGCATTAGTCATGAGTACACAAGGGGCACAGAGTTTGGTTTTTTATGAAGGTCATTTGGTGTCTTTTCCCCCCACAATGGACTAAAAGCAGAAATCAGCAGAGCCTTAATCTATATTAATTTGCTTTACTCTTGGAGGGTCATAGATTTGCCACTGGATTTAGCTATATTAGATGCTAAAATGATAATTTAATGAGACTATGATGAAAGCCTCTGTTCTATTCTAAAACAGGAACTCCTCACATAGCACAAAGGAGAAGCAACTCCATGAAGTCAGAGGAATTACATCAATGTCATTTTGCAGCAGAATCAAGCTCAGGTAAATAGGGCTGGAGTGTTCCACTGAAAACTTTAACATCTCAAGCTGTGCTGAGACAGGAGTCATGAGGTCTGGAGCTCTACCAGAACACCTGGAGATGCGCCTCACTCTGAGAGGTGAAACTGCTTTCTCCAAAAAGACAGAAAAAAAGATCTGGGTCTAAATATTTATTAACTTGAAACTTGTACGCCAAATGCTGCTGCACAGCTTTGGCGACAACATAGTGCAGGACAATGGGGACTCATGCCCCTTACAAGATCCTAACGCTCCAGAATCTGCACCCATCTATAACAAGGAGTAATCACACATTGCACTGCGTAATTTGCAAAGCAGAAAATACGAGTCCTTTGGGTCAAGGATGTAGCTCTTGCAAATATTTTGAGAATATCTGCTGTTTGGTGCAATCTGCTGCATTTCAGAGGTCAAAAAATGTTATTCATATTCATGTGAGTTGTTTCCAAGACAGATGCTTTAGTAGCATTCAGAGGGAATACAAAACCCGAACAGAATCTGGGAAAGCTCCCACTCTTCTCATTCAAGGCAGCCCTTGTTCATAGGTCATTTTTCATGGAAGCCCACGCATTTTCTCTAAGTGGCATTCATATTCAAACAGACATGCTGCAAGTGACCTAGAAACAGGGGTGAACAAAATTGCCCAGAAAATATACATACTGACCATACAGTAGTGTATCCAACTCCTCCTGGTCCCTTCAGATGTCTCTCTGTACAAACAGTACCACTGCCCCATCTGATGTTGAAACATAAGAGTAGGGAGAAAGCAGGTATTTGTGTGCTAGGCTTCTAGCACCAATTCAGAAGAAACACAAAGTGCCAAGATACCAGCCTACCTGGAATCTGACCCCAACAGAGAGTGTCTTGCACCAGGGTACAGATACCGACTCACTGTGCTTTCTCTGCTCAAATGCGAAGTTACGTCAGGGGAGGATTATATTATTAATACTAATGAGTCATACAGGCATTCATATATATCTGCATGCATACAAATATCTGAGCGTTAGCAGACTCAGTGTGATCATCTGGCTTGGGAGAGTCTAAGTTTGCCTGCGTGTTTCATTCCTTTGTGTAAGGCTAGGAGTGGTCCTATAGCCAAGTACTTCAGAAATAAAAACTTACCTCATAATTTTACTGTGCTGTTTTAAGGAATAAGCACTGGTTCACCAGGAATCTTAAAAAAATAAACTCTTAGGATCATCTCACCTTGGGCAAGGTGGTTATCTCAGCTACTGCTACAATCCCTTTACTGAAGTTTGCCAGTCTGGTTCTATGCTGAAAAGGTAGTCAAAAAGATGGAAGGGAATAAATCCACTATACAGATACATAAAAGATATGCAAACTGAACGCTACTTTCGCATAAATCCAAATACAGTCCAGAGACTAAATCCAAGATTCCTTGAGGGTACGACACACAGAGGACACCTTGCTAGAATAACCCAAGAAAGCACACTAGTTAGTTTTTAACTCCAGACTTGTGGCAAATAATACAAAGATCTACAGCCAAGAGTGTGAAATTGGTTTTGTTCTTCCTAAAGCTAACCACTCTCACATTTCACTGCGTTTGTAAGGTATTACTTGATCAGTCACAACTGGGAGGCAATTTTATACTCTTTCCAAACTGGGTTTGAATAAGATTGTACTTGCAAGGACTATGTATCACGATGTAGCTACTGGAAACCCTCATATGCTCAGTCAGCTGTGCGCTTGGGACACTTGAATGCACTGACTTTAAATGACAGTGAAGTCTTCCAATTCACGTAGCCTTCTAATAACATTTGTTAATCCAAGCAGATATCAAGGAATCTGTTCAGTGCCAGTGCTGAATCTTCTAAGCATGTGGACTGCTGGCTAAATCCCTAAAAGGTAGTGTCAAGAGGTTTCTGTTGTTTCTGTCTTTGGACACTCAAATCCACCCTGGAACACCTTCCTACAATTATCTTGCTAACTGTAATTTAGGGAATAATGCAAGGTTTCTAGAAGAGTCCAAGAATTCAATAAAATCATGTAGTTTTATAGATATCTGTTTGAATAATGTTCTTCTACTGTGTGCTTTTAAATGTGAGATGCAAGCCAGTTGTAATTAAAGTTGAAGCAATAAACCTGAGCCATTGATTGCACTAAGTAATTAATTATTGATTGCAGTACTTTACGTACATATTGCAGAGGACAATTCACCTGTGCAGTGGACAATACTTTACTGAGAAATACCCAAACACAACTCTGCTGTTATACAGAGCTATACAAAAATTGGCTCTAGGGTTTACAAGTTAATTTCCGTATTAACCTTCATGGAAACGTTGCTGTCTGAGTGAAAGCAAGCCATTACTTTCATAAAGACAATGTTAACTATTCCCTATCCAAATAAATTTTGCAAATAAGGATCTACAGATGCAAAAGAGAAAATCATTCCCTGTAAGACTCTGCAGGTGTTAAGTTCCTTCTTAATGAATGCTGCTACCCCCTGCACATACCAATTCCTGACAAGCGATGCTGCAGTAAGCAGCTGTACAGAAGAGCAACAGTAGCAACATCCTTCCCTAACTCTTGGGGAAGGAGAAGGGAGAGGACTTTGAGGTACAAAAATGGGAACTGAAACATTAATCACGCAGACCATACCTTCTAAACTGGACATGTAGGACTAGTTAAGCAGCAGACACCACGCTTTTAGTCTGGACTTGTGCATCAGGTGGGAACATTTTTCCCTATTTACGCTGAACTTACGGACAGGCTTTCCCTTATAAAAAGCCAAAGCGAAAGACATTTGTTGGTTCAAAAACCACAATTTAAAATTAATAATAGCATGGGGACACTAAAATTAACCTTAAATATAAATGAAACCTGCAGATTGTTTGACTGGAGCAGATGTTGGATGTGCCCTCCAGCTCCTCTAACTAGGAAATTAAGAAGGAAAGTTATGTTTGGGTACATGAGCTGTGCGGAAGGGTCTGAGCTGGACATGGTAGGGGAAGGGGCAGGCCAGCTAGTGTTGAGTGGTCCAGGAGGAGGGGACTGTACCTGAAGTCGCTGTAGGGATGGATGATCCAGAACCCGGCAGACTTAACCCTTTCCTGCTCCCTCTCCACGGCCTTCTGGCTGCCAAACATCCTCAAGGAGAATTTGTTGACCCCCGGCTGGAGCATGGCTCCAAACTGCCTCTGCATGAAACCGGCTTGGCCCAGCCTCTGCTCCTCATCTGGGGTGATCTGGTCGCACCCTCCACCTCCTTCCACTTTGATGGAGGTAGAGGAGCAAGCCCGGGGGGGCTGC
>NW_009617820.1:0-2845 GCF_000690535.1 Cariama cristata
TCTCCAGGAGAATGCCATGGGAGACAAATGGGAGACTTTTAAAAATTTATTCTGTAAGAAGATCTATACATGCAGATAGGTTAAACTTCAGCACTTAAACCTGAGTTTTCTAATGTTTACTGAAAGCACAATTTTTTTAAACAGTCATAATAAATTGACACAAAGCCTTAAGTATGTAGCACATTCACTTTAGAAACACTTTCAAATAAAGAGCTCTTCTTGTATGCAACCAACCCACCAATAATTAGAAATACTACGCATGACAGAAATTGTTAAAACTCTTAAGTATCACACAACAACACCAAAAATTAAAGGTAAAAGGTTGTATCAAAGAATTTAACACGACTTAAGATGCCAAGCAGGACAATTTATTTGCCTTGATCAAATTCTAATAACTGAAATAAGTAACAGAAAAATCTGCAAACAAGTTCCATTCAGAGATTAGACGATGTAGAAGATGATTTCCTTATGCACAGGAACTTATACAACCTGACAGCTTAGCTCCTGAAAATGATTAATCTACTCTCAGAACTACCATATGAGGTAAGATGAGAAAACCAAGGGGGAAAAGTTCTGCTCTCTATGTCCATGAACAGAAGTTTGACAAAGACCAGAAGAGAAGAGACATACAGGACTGTAACATTTAACTCAATGCTTTCATGCCTGTAACGTAAACTTTGGCCCACGTCCATCTAGCTACTACGTCCCAGTCATTCGGAACAGTCCTACAAACTTAGAAGAGCTTTAGTGATTTAGTGAACAGTTACCCCTTAAGGAAGGACTTCTACAACGCATGAAATTAAATGAACTCACAGCAGCCTACTGCAGTATGTTTCATCATTGCCTTAAATAGGTCAGTCTAAACAATACTTTGCAGCACTTGTGTACCTGTTGGGAATGATTTCCACAGCATCAGCAGTGGGAGACATCTTCTGTATAACGGAAAGAGACTGCAAAAATCTGAGATGTGATCTCCCTTCAGCTGCTGCAATCTTCTCAGCACTGATGAGAGTCAGTAAAGGTCTTCAGACTTGCTTCTCCCAGTAAGCAATAGCTTTTGGTTATCACTCCATTTATAGTTAACTTTTATCCTGTATAGTTATCTAAAAGGATAAATCCTCCTTTAACATATCATGTCTAGAGCAACATTTACATCCACGTTTGAGCTACCTTTTTTAGAATTTTTTCTCTTTCCTAGCCTATAAACTTTTATATAACAGTACTAAGAGATGTAACTGTATTCATCTTCTCTGCTGTAAGGAGGAAAGCCAATTTTCTTAAAATGTTGTAAGCACATTAGACGTATCAAGGAGCATTCTTTCTTCAAGCATTGACCTCACTAACTGAAATACACCACTGCCTAGCCAAACATTCAGACATGGCCTCTTCTCAGATACCTCTAGTCCAAATGCTCTACTCTAATTTCCCCTATCAGCCTTGTTTTTTCATAAATGTTAGGTGAAAACAAGAGGTCAGCTTTCTAAAGCAGTATTAAGGACTATCATGATCCTCCACATACATTAAATGTGTAAGTAGCTTTCACTCTACACCCTTTGAATGAAAGTAACCGAAGAATAGAAAGCCTGGATGAAAGCTAAAAGAGCAACAAAATAACAGTCCCCAGAAGGTCAGATCGAATGTGCACTTAGCCCAGCATCCTGAAGAGTAGCAGTCAAGACAACATCACAGGAAGAGTCCTATAATGATACTTCCCAGTAGACTCTCTCCAATCCCCGGTGATTTGCAGTTCAAGAGCTTTGTGAGCCAAATACCGTACCATCTTATTTAATATTATGTAGATTGTTCTTAATTTTTAAAAGTATTTCAGGGCATATTTTAAGCTTGCCAACATCCTGCAAAGAATTCCTGAGTTCATGAGGAAGGATTTTTTTTTTTCCTTATTTTGACTTTCCATCTACTAGTTTCAGTTGAAGCCTCCTACTTCTTGTATTTGAAGGCGCAGTGAAGTCATGCCTTATTTACTCCCTCTCTGCCATCTATGATTCTTTTATAAACCATTTTAACCCACACTCTTCAGTCTTCTCCTCTCCATGCAGGAACCACTAACAGCTTCCCTTACAATCATCCTTGTCAGCATCTTTCACAGTTCTGCTATGTAGCCTTCTTACAGTGTCTCATCCCCCATAAGAATTTGCACATGGCAAATAACACATTAATGCCACAAATAAATTAGAAAATGGTAAACTACACAAATAGCTAATTAAGATTAGTTTAAAACCATTTTTCAAGAGCAGAGCTGTCTGTTTTCTCTCATACATACTCAGTCTTTACAGGTAAGTAGAAGTCACACATTCCTAGAAGCACTTGCTGGTTACATTAAGTGCTGATGTTAAAAAAATAAAAATCACCTATAGAATAGAAGCATTAAATACTATAACATATATTACAAAAAAATATATTCCATGTGGGCATGGTTCTGGGCAACTGGCTCTAGGTGGCCTCATGTCCTGGTTTGGCTAAAACAGGACCATTTCTACTTTCAGTAGATTTTTTTTTTTCCTTAGTTAAGTTTTACACTAACTGCACTTTCTGAAGCTGACTACAGACTTTTCAGGCAGTGCCTGCTTTCAGAGCTGATGGCAGTTAATGTCTGTAGTTATTGCTGGGGCAGAAGCCGGACTGCTATGCAGAAAGGCCCATGGGTGTGTGCTTGTAACCTACGGGCTCTCTTGGGCTCCTCGTGGGGGGAAGGTGGAAAAGGGTTGGACCCCCAGGAAGCTGCAGAGGGCACAGGTGACCCAGGCCTGACCAAGGCAGTATTCCATCCCACTCGCAGGAATACTCGGTATAATGCTCGGGGATCATGGGAGTCAGCCCTCTCTTT
>NW_009617821.1:0-5075 GCF_000690535.1 Cariama cristata
GGGAAAAAGAAGTGGATAATTATAGCCATATTAGAAAATTCATGCTGCAGGTACAAACACTTAAATACAGATAAAATCTTGAGAGAATTACCATCATTAATACATCATAGAAAAAAATGGGTTTCTAAAAGCTAGTTTTGTGAAAAGTGGACAGAAACATTATTACTGTGCTAGAGGTTATAGACATTTCTTCTTCAGACCCTTTTTTCTTTTTTAGATGAGTTTAGAAACACCTTCAATAATGCATTAGAGACTATTTCTGAATGGAGAATTCAGGTGCAGGTACTGATCAATAGTGTAAAGGCTAAAAACTGACATTAATGATACAGAAGCATTTTCTAGCTAGCATTTGCCCAAAATTACCAAAATATTGAGCATATGAAGAAAAATTCCAGTTTAGAAAAAAAAAGAGTAGAAACTTTACCTATGACTTCAAAAGGATATTCCATGATATAAAAATACAATACCAAAGCATCAATTTCTTTCTGAAAACAGGAACTTTATGACTTACTTTCTTTTTCTTGGTCATTTAAACAAACAGGGAAGCATTTTATCTACGCTTTATACTGCTTTACCTTGCTGATTGTTTATTCTGCACTAAGACTGCTCTTGTGCCTTGTGACAACTCTGTTCCACTAGACAGTTTAATCACATACAACAAAGTTAGACCTCACCAGCATTAATTGCAGCAGGATAGTTCCTCTGAGTGCAACATCCCGACAGACAAGTGCCAGCCTAAGTTCACCTACTCTGCTTTCACAGACGCTGCAGCTGCCCTATTCTATGCATACTTTTGCCATAGTTCTTAAAGTACTGGCTTCAGGGAATGTTGAGGGGAAATTTTTTACACTACTGGAAGAAATAGGAGAAAAAGAAGTCAAACTTCTAAAGTCATTGGGAATAACACATATTTCTGCAAGACAGCAAACTTAACATGGAAAACATGTTCATAGCCAAGAGATCCAACATTATGCCAGACATTCTGAAAACTCTTTGTCAAGATTCACCAAAGATACAGGCTCACAGGCAAAGGCTAGTCCAGCAAAATACTTGAGGACCTTGCAAGGGTGGCAAAGACTGGCAAGTATGTAATCTTCAATTTAATACAAAATTCTGTTTTCTCTTTTTCTCAACAAGTTGCCTTAAGAGAACACTTACTGAATCAAAAGCCATTTTCAGGTCTGGTCAGCCTAACACTGGTAGGGCCATGTTGTCTCATTACCTGCAAACAGTACTTTCTTAGTTCAAAAATTCTGGATTTAAAAAAGAGTCTTTCACTTATACAGGAACTTGGACTTGATATTTCAATTCCAGATTATCAGGGATAATGGATCTATTCATCACATAAAACAAAGTGATTAAAGATCGTAATGGAAACAGTGAGATGACTAGCGTTTTATGCAAATTATATATAATCAGAGGGACTAACACAGGAGCCTACAAATACGGCAAGAATCTGGACTGGGAACTTGTTCAGGACTACTCTGCTATTATCTTAAAAAATACAGGGGAGCTGGAAGCAAACACAGAGATATACATTTCAATGAAGTGGATTAAAATGCTTCCATTAATTGTTTTATTTGGAAGTTGTATGTCTCGCAATCAGTATTGAGCACTAGTTGATGTGTCGGACAAAGAAGCTCATGAAGGAAATAATATGATAAATTCTAAATCTAAGGAAATTGTACTCAAAAAGATAATAAAATTTTGCTTAATAACAATTCGACAAAAAAGATAAAGCTGTAAATCAACATTACAGCTTTACAAATACTGCCTACAGAAATCGAACCAAAAAAAATCAGTGCTAGACAGGCACAAAATAAAATGCAATCCAGGATATTTCTAATCTCAGTTTCTGTCATTATTTTACATTCTCTATAATAGCAACGCTCATGGGAAACAAGAAGGGAGTGTTGTACATTGCTCCTGTACACTGTACAGGAGCTGGGACTTCTGGATGTAAGTACAGGCTTAGTACCTGTCCAGGAACAAACTGTGATACTCCGGTTTATTTAGTTGCCTAAACACTTGTCCAGAAATATTCCTGCTTTCAAGATGTTTCTTATAATTTCCACCCCCAAATTTTCAAATATCATTTTGTTAGTTTATTCATAAACTTTGTCTTCTGGCTTCCTATGATTAGGAATGATTTGCCCCTTATTCTTCCTTCTTCGAATGGATATTGCAACAAAGAGACTTCTAGTATGGAATATGACAGCATTTCTTGCATACAGCATTTGATACCTCCTTGTCTATGAACTCAAAGGAAAGGAGAGGTCTAGCTGAGAAACGTATGTCCTAAGCATCCTTAGACTAGCAACATGACAATAATAATTTATTCCTCATCTTAAAAAAAATGCACTTTTGCACTCCAAAAAAATCTGTGGATGGCCAAGATTAAGAATTCAAGATAAGAGCCTTATCATATATACTCACAAACTCTACTTTTCAGTAGATCTCCTTGATAGAGTTTAACAAGTAGGCATGTAAGTCTCCATGTTTCATTGTTTATGACAAGCTTGAAGGTGTCTGAAAATGTCTCTGGGATGATTATCTTATAAAAAAAGGGAATGACTGCATGAGTAAGGTTAGGGGTAGTACATCAGTGCTAGGTGTCCATATAAAAATGCTCATATGAACAGCCTTTGGAAGTGAAGAATCAAGTGATTTTGATAGGGATATGTGAAAAGCAGTTTTATCACCTGGTTCAATGACCAAGCTCAAGCACCAGCATAAGAAGAAGGGGGGGTTTTAATATGTATTACTTCCAAAGGTCAAGAGAAAATTAGTCCTCTGGACTTCTTTCTTAAGCTAGCTGACTATTACAAGGAGCTTCAACAAAGACATGATTTCCTTTTCTGACTCCCTCTGTTGTCAAGCTAACTGTTGTCTAACAATAATTATGCTACTGTTTCATGTAGTACAGCAAAACATAAATACTCCAAATATTCTAGTACATGAGTTCATTTGTTCTGGTGCCCAAAAACCAAACATAGGTTTGTTCCATTAACACAACCTGCACACCAGTTTTATTGCAAAAACTGATTTCTGTTTACGCATTTTTTTAAACTTTCCAGTTCCTTACATGTTGCACAGTTCACTGGCATATTGAGGCCAATCAAACAAGATGGCAAAAGAGCAAATAAAAAGCAGTATGTCTTATATAGATATGCATTTCATTTTTTAGTTGCTCTTCCTGAATTCACACATATTCCTGTTCTTTGCCATCAAAAGTATCTTGTGACCACGACAAAATCACAACCTTATCCACACCAGGGATCCACGACCTGTATATTCCTACACCACCTTTTAACAAGAGGCATTTAGCTTTCAGGCACAGTGTCATGATTGTGTCCAACTGCAAATCAGATCTCCTCCATGAGAAAATCTGCTTGCATTAGGCCTTCCAATAAAACATATTTGTAAAGCATTTATTTTCAGACCCTTTTCCTGAGAGATCATACTATCTTTTCAGGTCATCTTTTATGACACCCTGTTCTGAAGGTAGGCAACTAAAAAGTAGACTTTGCGTTGAACTGTATCTCTTCGCATGAACCAGAGTTATGAAGGCTTTTCTAAAGTAATGATTCAAGATCAGCATGGGAGATAAAATTGAAACACACTGATATCAGAAGTGGATACAAAGCAAATAGGAAGGTTTAAAAAGGCCATTTAAATTAGAAGACTTCCAGAATTCTTGGTTTTGGGCGACTAGCACATTTTTCTTACAGTAAGTAGTACAATAAGGAATAGTGGTACAGTTACTCTACAATTATTAACAATTATTTTTACAGCTGAAATGATTTAACATGCTATCTTCACCATTCTTATGCAATATTGTGTCACAGATTGCAGAGTGGAAGATACCTAGCCTCGAACACAAGTTCAAGGTGAAATCACAAGTATGAGAACACTTAAGCAGCAGTTTGGTATGCAAAGCCTCCAATGTTGCAGCCATACGAGGAAGTTTGAATGCTGATTGTCCGTGTTCTCTTGTATGGAAGCCAGGATGCATATAACACCAACGCACACTTACTCTGATTAGAAATAATATTTAAGTCTTCTGAATTTGTTACTTTAGTAACAAATAGATTAAAAAGAAATAGGTCCATGGCAAAGATAGAACCTTTATTTCAAATTCAGGTGGATAATGCAAAGGAGGAGGGGGATATATGACAAACTTCCCGAAAATTTCAGACAAGTAGTTATGCAATGGATGGGCTACTGCACATCCAGAATGTGACCAGTTCCAGATTATTCCCCTATGCTTTCAGCATAAGCAGGAACGGAGAGACAGAAGAAAGATGGAAGCATACAACTGCAGAACTTCAACAAAAAGGTTGAGGGAAAAGAAATAGAAAGAGAAGCAAGAGAGCATGTGCAGCATAACTTGCACATACTGTAAATTAGGTTCCCTACATTACATTAGGAGACTATTTAGTGGTTCTGATATCACCAAATTTACTCCAGCTAGGAGTCTGAGATTCTTAAAAGTGCCTAACATCTGAGTCCATATTTCGTAACTTTTCCCAAACTCATTACTTTAAGACATATCATCTTCAACAGAAAAACTATTTTCCTCTTATTATTTATATCTCAGTAGAAATGCTGCTGTTGAGGATTTAAAACCTATTTATTTTTCCATAACACCCAGACAAATAGCAGTCTGAACTTCAGAAATCTATGTGAAAAATTGTTTAGAATAAATGTTTCTTAAAATAATAAGCCCTGGCTATAGTATGATTAATTTTTTTCAGAGTAAGTTGAAATATGGTAAAACACTAATAAGTCTGAACTTTCTTTTGGAATATTCAGTATTGAAAATTTAACAAAAAAGCGAATGGTTGAAACAAAAATTGTTCTTATATTCCAATGTCACTGTTTAAGGCTGCGCCAGCACTTAAAGCAGATGGCATATGCTCTCTATTAACCCATTCTTTCCCCAGAAAGGGAAGGAGAGGAGAAAAGGGAGAGCAACTTACGGGTTGGAAAATTAAAACTACTTTAATAAAACAATAACAATGAAAAAGAGTAGAATAATCTTAATACTAATAGAAATAAAAATATACGAAACC
>NW_009617822.1:0-4381 GCF_000690535.1 Cariama cristata
TTCTTTTTTTCCCCAAGCCGTGGATTTTCTCATCCCGTGCTCGGTTACGGCAGTGAGCCCTAGCACCGCCACAGAGCAAGGTGGGCGCTGATGAAGGGAGCGGTGCCGAGGTTTCTGTAGGCGATGCGAAGGCTGCCTTGTGGGAACAGAGAGCATCCTGCGTGCTCCCTTTGAGTTTGAAATACAAACAGCAGGGGGTTGGATACAGCCTAACTAATAAACAAAACACAGGTTGAAGCATAAACCCACAGAGGCGTTTAGGTTGCTGTAAATACAAACATGGCTCATCTGTGATGTTTCCCAGCGTTATTAGTAATTTTATCTTGGAGCCTTTAGGAACAGCGTAGAACAAGGGCTTGTTTGGGAGATAAACTGTACAGCCATAAAGCAAAGGCTGTTAAGTATAATCTCCTGCGATCCCCGACTCTGTTCCAAACAATTACAGTGACTGAATATTGGTCGGTGAGAATAAAAACTTATTTATCACAGGTTCCTTTTTAAATTAACCATGTTGGCTTACAGATGGAGGTTACAGATAAGTACCAGATAAATTGCCCTCAATGTTTGGGGTTTTTGGTAACACTGTTACCAGCTGGATATAATTTGTTTAGTTTATTGTTGCCTCCTTTGGTTTGCTTTTTTTTACCTTACTCTGAAGACTTGTCAGTTGCCACTTTGAGAAACAAAACAGTGGTGGCATAAATCTGCTGGCCAGAGCAAAGTTTTTCCTGACATTTCCTTTTTTGGTATAGTTTAAAACTAAAGAATAACTGTTAAAACCAATATTGTCAGCAACCCCCCCAGTCTTTGGTCCTCGCTTTGGTTGAGTGCGTGCCCTTCTTCCCCGTCGCAGTTACTATCCAAACAGTAGTCTTTAATGTTTGTATACAAACACATACATGCTTTGTGATAATATTTATGTCTTTTTTTTTTTCCTGCAGGTTTTTATTCATAATCCTCATGCCCGAGGGCAGAGAACAAGCACAAACCGAATGGTGCAAAGCAACCAAGATTCAGACATTTCTCTTCTCAACATTAATCAAGGGATCACTTGTCTGGCTTCGGGAGTGCTGAACCCTCAGCTTGGTTATGATTGTCTTCTGGTTGGAACACAGACTAATTTATTGGCTTACGATGTATATAATAACTCGGATTTGTTTTACAGAGAGGCAAGTTACTTCAACCGTTTGCTTCTTTTTTTGGTGTCTTCATTGTTTTCTTTTTCTTTCCATCCTAAAGATCATAGAATCACAGTTGTTACATTACTTTGTCAATTGATTTTGCTGCTGTTCTTTGCATTGGTTATATTTCTGTATTCGGAACATTTTGCCTTTAGAATATCTGGAATATTTCAAAAGAAAAATAGGAATGTGATGTATGTCTGCGTGTATACGTCCGAGACCAAATTTTCCTGTGTCACACATCACCTAGCAAGGCAAAATTTAAAAAATTTAATAGGCATTCAGAGCTCAACCAAACTGATAGTGATAATGTTGGAAGCTCTCTGATTTGTGTTCTCCAATGTCTCATTGTCTGCTGTTTCCTTTAATGTTTCTCTAGGTTTCAGATGGAGCCAATGCGATAGTTCTTGGAAAACTGGGAGATATTTCATCCCCACTTGCTATTATTGGTGGAAACTGTGCCCTGCAGGGCTTTGATTATGAAGGAAATGACCTTTTTTGGACAGTAAGGCTACACATAATCTTTTGATATTATTACAAGATTCTTTCAATGGCACTAATTCCTCTTGATTTTTTTCTTAATATGATAAATATCAATTTCGTTATTGATCCTTCTTAATTTATCTCAGACCTTAAACTGTATTTTGGTCATGTATTCAGTGCACTCAGATGCTGCTTGAATGTTGACTATGTCAACTGTTCTGTTGCAGATGAGGTCATAAAAATAGTTTAGCTTCTGAGAGCTATCATCAGTATTGAGGACTGTCTTTCTCATTTTAGGTTACTGGAGACAACGTTCGTTCGTTAGCACTGTGTGACTTTGATGGTGATGGCAAAACTGAGGTTTGTAACCATTTACATGTGAATTCAGTTGGTTTTATGATCTTGTAGTGAAATGATAGTAAAAAAACATGGGTTATCAAATATGACTGAGTTATATTATCAGTTAAAGTGATCCCTGCGTGGAAGTTGTGCCTTTTTCAGACTCCGGTCCAGCAAAGACATGCAGAAATGCTCAGCCCGTGTAAAAGGAGCAGCACTGGTCCCTGGCACTACTGGGAGTGTGTAAAACCAGGCATCACTGGAGTCTTTACGGCAGCACTGCCTTGCTTTGGTGAATCGATGGCTAGCTGTAATGGAAAACTTCTCTCATTTTTCTTGACTACTCCAGGAGAAATACAAGAAAATGCCTGTGATCATCAGTTGCAAGGCATCTATTTCAGTGGTATTTCCTGAATATGGTTATAAATACTTTTTTAAATTTCAGAGAAACAACTTGCAAGCATCTAAGATGTAAAAGTGAGCTCTTAAAAAGCCGTGCGGTGAAGAGCTTCACTTACGATTGGTAAAATCAAGAAATCTGTCTTCGTGTTCAGTCCTCCTATTTCTTCATAGTGACATGGGGTAACGAAATAATCTTTGCTGTTCTGATGTAAAATGAAGATAACTTGTAACAAGCATCTTGCTGATAAGATGTGAGACAAACAATAGGAAACAGCTGCCATTCTGATCATGCAGGCTGCAAGGGATGGTTGAAGTTGTGAATTTGTATCGCATTCTCTGCTGTAAGTGTTCTTCCATCTTGAATGAATTGAAGGATCGTGCTTATAAATATGAATCTTTAAGAAAACTAACGGCTTCCTAGTGTACAGCAGAGGCAAGTAAATATGATATTAGATCACCATGCTAAAAATACTTTTGTCATCTGTCTTTCAATCTTCATCATAATTACTTAAGCTTTTCTGTTTAGGTCCCTAAAAATCCTTGTTTGGAATGTTTGCCTGGACTTTGTAGTGTTTATAGTGATACGTAAAGGGCCTCTACACTTTTTATGTGTTGTTTACAAATACTGAACTGATACAGACCCTTTGCTTGATTGGGATCTTCGGGAAGTGAAAAAATTTCAGGTTTTCCAGTCAATTTCTGCACAGCTTCTCTTAGGGTGTATTTTTTTTTTAACGTGCTTGAGAGGTGGTTATAGAAAGCGGAGCCAGTGTATAAAGATTCAGAAACCAGGAAGCTGATCTATGGCACTAATTTAATTATACGTGTTTTGCACTTGTGCTTCTAAGTGTGGAGTTTTTTTTGTTGTTTTGCTGGTTTTTTTTGTGCTTGAGAAAGGTTCATTCTCGGCAGTTGGTGTAATCTGGTGCTAATTTGAGCTAAGAGTTGGATGCATTATCCAACTAACTTACCCTGCCAGTTAGCCCAGCATGTATTTGCTGAGATTTTTTTTTTAGAGTTCTTCTTAATTATCTAGGTAATTCTTTTTTTTCTTTTATTTGTGGCTTTTGTGAAACTGCCTCTGGTTTGAAATTGAAGTTATGAGAAAATACACAGAAACATCTTCCAAAACTGTTGTTTCTCACTTCGTGTCTTATCTGATAAATGAATGTGCTAGCTTCATTTTCGTTCTTCCTGCCATAGTAAAAACATGTCTACGTTCAAAAATTACTGATTTTAAAACTGCATGAATATACTTCTTTCATTTAGTAGCTAACAACACCAATTTGTTGTAGTCACTGTCTTCCTCAGGATTTTCGATTGATACAGATTACTTTCTCCTGTCTTGCCAAAGACATGGGGGAAAAAACTTTCTCCAAATTCCAGTGCAGTGGAATGAAAATCACTGAGGTGGATGAGTTGAATCAAACTAAATAGGAAAAAAAAAAAAGCAGCTTCTAGGCATCTGTGGGAAATGTAGCACACCAGTAATTGTTTCAGGATTCTGTGCTTTTAGCTGATCACTCTTTGCTGGTTCTTACGACTTGTCAAGAAATCTGTACCTCTTACATATGTTATTTGTTGTAAATTATTTCAATAGCTACAGTAAACTTAACTTGGTGTAATTTAGTTTGTCATAATTTGAAGCATCTTTACTCTGGAAGAAAAAAAGCCTTTAATCTTTTTAAAAATCCAGCTTTGATATGGCTTTGTGTCTGTTCTGCCAAGTAAAGGTGGAAGACTCATCGGTTCCAGTGGGGAAAGGTACTACCAGGTTTTAAACTTTCATTTATAATTCTGTTTGTCGTTGATTTGATGGATGACTTTAGGGGCAAGGCACTAAGCAGATCTGTTCCTTGGTTTCTCAGTTTGCAAAATAGAAGACTTGACTTGTTGGTTTTCCACAGCGCTCCTTTTTGGTTAATACCTTCTGTCTGCTCAACTAGGAAACAGGAAAAGAGCTAAGATGTAAGAAA
>NW_009617823.1:0-4062 GCF_000690535.1 Cariama cristata
CAGCAGGGGCAGTTCTTTTTTCTTTCCCACAGCCTCCCTTCTTCAAGATCCCAGAGAACAGCGGTTCGTTTCTGAGGAGAAACGCACCCCGCCACTCCCCACCAAGGTCTGGAAACAAGCAAACCAAACCCTAAACACTAAGAACTAAAAGAACATAAGTTTGGGCCTTATTTACAACTAAGTTAAGAAACATTTTTCTAAAATGGGTCCTATTGGAGCTGTAATACTGAAGTTTCTGGTTCCATCTCTCATTTCAAATAACTGCTTGTTTCCGTGGAGTGCCGGCCACACACCCATGCTGTACCTCACAGCATGCCAACGAGACAGGCAAACCTCATTCCACAGGTGAAGAAACCACATCCAGAGAAGCTAATTGACTGACAGCGTCAGTCACACAGTGAGGGAACTGCAAAGCCAGCCCTTTATGTGTATGTGTCTCGACTTCCCATCTCATATGCTTAAGCACTGAATGTTTCTCCTTCCCAGAATGTCAAAACTTGTCTTTTCCATTTGCTTCATCTACTATTCCTTCCAAAGGCTTAATTTAGTTCTGCAAAGTTACCACTAATCACTTGGGAAGTGTCCAACAGACAACTGAAGCAAAGCCAAAGGTATCATTCTCCCCATAGTCACAATTTCTTACAAATTCCATCAAAGATTCCCCAAAGTTATGGTAAGTTTTATTCCCAATGTACTACCTCTCCTATGCCCTCTGTGTCTTCTCTGCTTCTGTCCACACAACCTCCCCATTTGCAAGAGCTTATATATCTGCATGTAGAGGAAGCACAGTCCCACTGATTATCCAGAGAAGAATCTCATGGTTAAAGTTTAGGTCTCTTGAAGTGTTTTTCAGGATGGAGTTCTCAGACTACAAGATCTTCCAAGCAAAAGCAACATCACCTCTAGGCCCGTGCAACGAGCTCATTGCCAATGTTAACCCACCATACAAAACACAACAAGTAGTTAATAACGAATCTCTGATGGCTTTTCAGTGGTCTGTTTCGAACAAGACAGCACTTCTGTCAAACCACTCCTGGTGGAACGCTTGTTCAGATGAGAGAAACGGCTTCGACAACTGACGCTAACTGGCTCCTTCCTAGCCATCTCAACCAAGCACGGAACAGCCCCAGAGCCTGAGCGGCTCCTCCTCCTCCTGGGGGTTATCCTTCCAGTTAAGTCGGGGCTGGAGCACACAGCCGGCATGTTTTGGGGAACTTCACGGTGGATTGAGCAAGGCTGTTCTGATGGAGGAGGTTTTCATCTTCTAAGATTGTCTTTAAAATTGTCATTAAACTCCCTATACAGGAGTTAATGGATCAATTTTTAGGGCCTGTGCTAGGGAGCGGGTCCCTTCCCCTCCCCACCTTGAAGATCTGTGATGTTACATATTTAAAGAAGTAAATACGTTGTTGGTGGGAGACTATTAAAATTTAAAACGAGAAGGAATTTCTAAGTGCAACATCAGAATCATTTGTCAGCTCAAAATAAAAAAAGGCCATGAGATCACAAGGAGGAAAAAAAAAAGTGTCTGACCTTCATATAAATTTGTAATGAAATAATTCAGAAGTCAGGGGAATCACTATTTGATTTCCAGTACTTACATTTCACACTGTCCTTTTAAGACACAGAGGTTATTAAAAATATATATTTAATGACTCAACTTGAAAGGCTCCTAAAAGATGAGATAAAAATACACACAGTACAATAGGGATTGTACCTGAAAAAGATCTAAACATAAGGGACAGTCGCACAACCTACTTCAAGCGTTTAGCTGAGGTGCCTAAAATACAGTGCTTAGGCTGTTTAGCTAGGGTAGGGGCTCTCAGTCTCCCTCGAAGAGCCCCAGGTCACTTTTTCCCAGTTTGCGTGAAGGGCTGCGGGCAGGGATGGCAGTCCTGCCCCCCGACACCTCCGCAGGGCCACGGGCACAGGGTCCTGCCCCCGGCCTCCCTGCCCACCCGGGACACCACCCTCCTGCCAGCACAAGGGCCCGGGTGTGGGGAAGACCCGAACTGCTGCCCCCCCCGCGACAGAGCAAACCTCAGTCAGCCCAAACATACACACCTAACACCCGTTTTCATGGTCTAAGTTGGAGAAAATTATTAAAAGAGCCAAAAAATACAGGAACCTCTGTATTTATAATCTTTTTTCCCAGCGGTGTGCCTAAAATGCAAAAATACAAATACCTGTAATGTAGAGGAACTCTAAATCAAAGACTGTTTTGAATATTATGAGGTAATTTATCCAAGAAACATGCAATGGAAACCAACACAAGTGGCACGACGATGAGAGAGGGGAAGACGTCCAGTTCTTTGGAAGTGGTCTGAAAAGTAATCAGGCTCTCAAAATACACTAAAGGAACAGGAGGCTGGATGGAGCTCAGACAGAGAGGGTAAGGAACATTTGCAGAGGTGAGGATATACAGGCTAAGGGAAATAACTCAAAATTTATTTCAGTGACAAGCCATCACTATTCCGCTGCTATTTGTAATGCAGGTATCTCTATACACGACTGCCAGAGTACGGGGCACTATGCAGTAAAAGCGTGTTACATTTTCATGGTGAGGGACACTGTGTCATACTGGATATACGGGTGGTCATCTCTGTCAGCTTCCAGAAAGCCAAATCTCTTTGGTTTCAACTTATAGGATGGCTTAGCGCAGGCAAAATGGAAAGCGTACAATAGCAGAGACAGTTAAAAGCTTCATCTGTTTTAGGTGAGCTTCCCAAGGAGTGGTTCAAACAAACAAAAATTCCACTACAATAAAAGCTGAGGGTCACAGATGAACTGAAGGTTTTGAGAAATCAAAATCATCCCTGGCCTGTTTCCGAAAGAGAATACAGACGATCCGATATTATTTGGCAGGGAATTCCACTGCCTCGGGCCACAGAGAAAGACTCTGGTACCTGTCACCTTCCGTCTGCACTTGGCTAACACTAAAGCAACAAGCGTCCAAAACCCCATCGCTTTGTCTGTGCGCGCATGCATAGCTGTGAGAGACCTGGTGAAAACATGCAATGGGTAAAATGAGCTGAACTGAGTCTCTTTAAGGCCTAACCCTTTAAATATATTTTTTTAGTGTTGTCAGTTCCTGCATTATACATTTTGTTGGTATGATTCATTTATGATATTAATCTTCAAAGACTGGTAAATAGGCATTTTCAAGCAGTCCACTCTCTGCTTTTACTGGGATTTAATCATGGTGCATTGCAGTCTCTGTAAGTATGTGAGATATTCCTCACTGAGGATGGCCATCCTCTGATGATGTCAGCAGGACTGCTATGAAGTAGCGGGACCGGGAGAATGAAGAACTACCCACTGCAGGAGAAATTCAGGTTCAAGACCATCTAATGAACCTGAAGGTGCACAAGTCCATTGGACCTCATGAGGTGCATCCGTGGGTCCTGAGGGAACTGGCGGATGAAGTGGCTAAGCCACTATCCATTATATTTGAGAAGTTGTGGCAGTCCGGGGAAGCTCCTGCTGACTGGAAAAGGGGAAACCTAACCCTCATTTTTAGAAAGGGAAAAAAGGAAGACCCGGGGAACTACAGGCCAGTGAGTGTCACCTCTGTGCCCAGCAAGATCATGGAGCAGATCCTCCTGGAACCTATGCTAAGGCATATGGAAAATAAGGAGGGGATTGTTGACAGCCAACATGGTCTCACTAAGGGCAAATTGTGCCTGACAAATTCAGTGGCCTTCTACAACAGGTTTACAGCGTTGGTGGATAAGGGAAGAGCAACTGACACCATCTACCTGGACTTGTGCAAAGCATTTGACACTGTCCTGCATGACATCCTTGTCTCTAAATTGGAGAGACATGGATTTGACAGGTGGACCACTCGATGGATAAGGAATTGGCTGGATGGTTGCACTCAGAGTTGCCGTCAACTGCTCGATGTCCAACTGTGACAAGTGACCTTCCTCGGCGGTTGGTATTCAGATCAGCGCTATTTAACATCTTTGTCGGCAACACGGACAGTTGGGTTGAGCGCACCCTCAGCAAGTTTGCCGACGACACCAAGTTGTGTAGTGCCGTCAACACACTGGAGGGAAGGGA
>NW_009617824.1:0-3955 GCF_000690535.1 Cariama cristata
AGCTTTGCCCCCGGGGCCAGATGGGGACCTCCGCCCTGCCCCCGCCTCCCGGCCTTGTTTAACCCACTCGCGAACCCGGCCCCTGATCCCCACCCGGACCCTCGCCCGGGCCGTGACCCTGGCCCTCTTCACTGCCCTTGCTCTGGCCTGACTCTGACCCTCAGCCCTGCGCCTCACGCCACCTCTAACCCCATCTCACCTCCTGCCCGGGCCCCAACCCCGAATCCAACCCTGTGTCTCATCCTGACCCTCACCCTAGCTGTGGTTTTAACCCTCTCTAACCCCCCTCCTGACCCTAACCCTCCCTCCCTGGTCTTGACCCAACTCCAGACTGCGATCCTGACCACGTCCCTGCTTCCAGACGTAACCCTGACCCCCACCCAACTCTGACCCCAACCATTCCCCTCATCGTGTCCTGTACTCCAGCCTTCACTGTGTCCCTATCCCCAACACCCCCAGCTGTAATCCCACCTCTCACCCCCACGGGTGTTTCTCAGGGAATAAAGTTTCTCTTTACTGCAGCATTGACGACTCGGCACACTACGGTGGTGCCTTCGGACACGGAGAGGAAGATGAGGGGCTAACAATGAAATTGTCTTCGTGGCCCAAAACAGTGGCAGGTATTGGTCTGTGCTGTGGTTCCTGTTTCTCCCTGCTGAAACGCACATTAATAGTTGATGACTTTTGGCTATCACCACTGTTGTTGATTTTTACAGTGCTCCAAGTATTAAAGGCTCTTTTATTTTCACAGATACGCAAAGAATTCAAAACACCTGGGATCAAAAGGATTTATTTGCATAAAATATTTTTAGAGCGATCATGGCACTTCAAGGCACTCGGATGGCCCAGATGACTCATACCTCTGTGCTGCATCGTGGGGAAAAGCTGGTCACAGAAACCTCTGCTCCTGCATGTGCAACGAGCTCATCACTTGGCACCATATATACGCGTCTCTATGTGTTTTGCTCGCATGTGAGGTGGTGCTGGAAGAGGCTGAGGTCTCCTGCAACCATGCTGCCTGTCCCTGTTCCGCATCCGTCCTTGTATATATCTGCTGCAGCTGGTGAATCCTAATCTAAAAGAGTCTTCCTAAGGCTTGAGACAAACCAGAGGAAAGCCCTGTGCACCTTGATTACTCTGTGAAGTTGTTACTCCTGCCACCCTGAGCTCCTCGTCTTGCTCATATCCAACCCAAAAGAGCTCAGAGGGGTGGAAGAAGACAGAATGACCTTTTGTGTCCTTCCTTTGTCTATGCACACCTCTTTCTTCCCTCAGCCTCTTTGCTGTTGACTTCTGTGCACTGGTGTGCATGCTGGTCCCACAGCAATGGTGGGAACCTTTGCCGTGGGAGATGCTCTCCACAACATCAAACCTGGCTGACCAGGAGATGGTGGAGGAGGGGCTCTTTGGTGGTATCTCTGAATGACCTGAGTGTCCGCGTGGTTTTTGGTACTGCCTTCCTGCCCCAGTGTTGCCCTTCCCCCTCCCTTGTCCGCCCTCCAAGGATCCCAGTCTGTCCCTCCCACAGGGCTGCAGTGACACTGCTCTTGCTCATCTGTGGCCAACCTTGTCACCATCCGTGTGCTTCTGCTGGACCTAAAGTGGGTGCAGCGTCACTGGTAGGAGACACACATGTCTCCTCCCATGTCTAGGGAGTTTAACACCATCATCAGCCCCTTGGCTGTGCTTGCAGAGAGAGATCTGACCACCCAGATATCTGCAGGACAGAAGGCAGCTGAGCCTGAGGTGGGGTCATCGCAACCTCTGAATCTCAAGGCATGAACTTGTGGAGGGGAGAGGTCCTTGTGCGGCCCTGTGCCTGGCCTCTTGTGCCTTCCTCCATGCTGAGCTGGTGGTGTCGCAATGCCACTGAGCTGGGCTGTGTCACCGGTGAAAGGACAAGCCCAGCTCCATGCTGGCCTGCTCTCACACACAGCCCTGGACAATTGGGTCAGCGCAGCTGTGGTGGGGAAAAAGCGCTCAAGGGAGAAGGTGCAGCAGTGTGGAGATGTGGAGCACCTCTGGCAGGTCATACTGCCCATGCCAGGTGGGGGCAGAGAACCTACAGCGATGCACGCAGTGACTAGGGGATTCCTCCTTGGGCACTCGCGTGGGTAGACAGAGCAGGACCCCTGAGGTTGGTGTCCACCATGGTCTTGATCCCGATTCTTGGCCTGGTGTGGTGCAGCGCTCATATTTGCGTGGGTGCATGCCAGGCACTGCTTACAGGGTGTGCACAGTGCAGACTCCTCAGTGGGTAGGGAGGAGGCAGTGGGGCTCATGCTTTGGATGCTTGGCAGACATTTCTGGAAGGGGGAAGCCAGCAGAATAACGATGATCTCAACTGCTGGAACAGGCATGACTGAGATAAACGCTGCAGCGATAAGGAGGAGTCAGCCAAACATGGATGCGAGCAGGGAGGTGGTGAGTGGACACAGAGATAAGTGGCAGGGTTCTGGTAGGTGCAGAAGAGGAGGCATGAAGCTGCTGCCACCCGTCACTGGTGGTGGTGGCCCTACCCCAGCACAGCTTCCTACCCATGGGCTGCCTTCCCCAATAGCATTCAGATACGACCCCTCCTAATGAAATTGTGCCAGGTTGTCAGGGCCCAACAGCCCTTTGCTGCGTGGTTTTGTCCACAGGATGCTGCTGGTTTGGCCCAGGTGGTTCGGACCTGCCAGGACGTGTTCACACAGCGTGGAGGAAAAGCAATGAGCTTGTGGGGGCATTGAGGGACCATCTGTCTGCTGGATGACTTGATCCCTTCAGGCTCTGCTCAGCACCTGGGCAGGACGACTGCTCCAGGCAGGCTCCCCTGCTCTTCCCACCCTGCTCTGTCTCTCGGTGGCTTTTCTCCAAGCCCTCTGATGCCTGTGGGTTGCATTCGATGGGATGTTAAAGGTGCCTGCAATGTCAAAACGCCAGTGCAGCCAAGCAGAGAGTGCTGCCGGGCCCAGAAGTTGCCCCTCTGTGGCACAAACATAAATCTTCCGGCTGGCACCAGGACAAGAACACTTCATCATTGCGTGGCTGTCTCATCTGCTCTGCCCCTTGAGTGGCCTCTCCAGCTGTTCTCTTGCTGCGGCAACCCCTGGTCTCCTTTCCCCATCTCAAGGAGGCAGATGGGAGGTGGAGTGATCCCCACTGCCTCCTCTTTTGGTCTCAGATCCCTAAAAGAGCCCCAGGAGGTGCCGGGCGCTGGTGCCTGGGGAGGTGGGACAGGTGCCAGTGCTGCGAGGAGGCACTCTGTGTTTTGCTGGTGATAGAAAACTGTGTACTGATGCAGGCCAGGACTGTCATCTCTGGGTGTTCAGAGGCCATAAATTCAGTTTGCAATTTGCTCTGCTGTTGAGAGCCCACCTTCCTTCCTAAGGAAATCAGAGCCACTCCACTGAGTTACAGCATCTAGCCCAGTATCCCATATTCCCATACCCACAGGCACTGGCCAGGCCAGTGCAGGATGCTGGAGCAAGAGCAGGCCAGGGAAGTGTCCTGGGGCTGGGGTAATGTTGGAGGTGAAAGTTTAGGTGGGATTTGGAGGCGAAGGACATCTGAGCTGGGAGACAGTTGCAAGCAACCTGACACGGCTCTGTCCCCACCATCCACCTCCCCATTCTCTTCTAGCTCATGAGACGTGCACCAAGGACTGAAGGAGAAGGACTCGAGCGTTTGAGTCCTGACTCAGCCTGATCTAGCTGCTTGGGAAGGTTACGGAGCAGATCATTTTGAGTGTCATCATATGGCACATACAGGACAACCAGGTGATCAGGCCCAGTCAGCATGGGTTTATGAAAGGCAGGTACTGCTTGACTGACCTGATCTCCTTCTTTGACAAGGTGACCTGCTTAGTGGATGGGGGAAAGGCTGTGGATGTCGTCTGCCTAGACTTTAGTAAAGCCTTTGACACCATTTCCAACAGCATGCTCCTTGAGAAACTGGCTGCTCATGGCTTGGA
>NW_009617825.1:0-3060 GCF_000690535.1 Cariama cristata
TATCACCCTGAATCAGAAACTAAAGCATGCAAACCAAAATTGATTTGTAACAGGTACCTTATTAGAAGCAAACATCAAGAAAACTAGAATCAATGTTGAAACAAAAATTTGTCTTGTAAGCAGTCCTGAGTGAAATGTGTTGACACAGCATCACATTCTGTAGCCCCATTTTTGCATGCTTTTCAAAGCACAGCCATCTCGATCTGGGAGAGATGAATAATTGACTGATCACTGCATAATTCAACGTACTGTTGTAAAAATTCAAGGTCTAGCAAATTTGAAGCTTTTCTTCTTTATTGAGACTGAGGTTAAAGTTTCAATCAACCTTGAAGAAACATTTAAATAGCACAAGGATGCATGATTTATTAAAGTGCATATTATTCTTCCTTATATTCCCTCCTTCTTCATTAAGCTTCCTTACATAATGTTTATGTGAAGTTTATGAAGTGTACCTCGTAAGTTGAGCAAAGATTACCTTAAAAGATAGCACTAAAGGTCAATCATCTTATTTTTCAAATGAAAAGGAAAGCCAAAACCAAGGAGGAAAATGGGTTTGAAAATACAAAACATATTCACCCATGTCTTTAATAAAATATCTGTGTACTTACACAAATTTCCCCGTTTCCATTTAGGAAAATAAATTTCTCTACTAATTGCCACTAACAGTTACTTTCTGCACAGCTCATAATGGTTGCATGCAATGTTCAGCAATTAATGTCCTTTATGATATATTAAATGCCCAAGTTAAATTACCTGTCATTGCCACTAAAAAAATGATCTTCTGTGGAAGTTGGTCAAGTCCGCTTCACTTTCAAGTCACACTACAGTTTGAAGAATGTGTTTTCAAATGAAAAGATTAAGTTCAAACATTTACATTCTTGTTGTCCAAAGTTATTATAATTGCTTCTTCATAATATTGTCACAAAAACTGACTCAAGTCCAATTCTTCTCTATTAATTTTCAACATTTTATGAGTCATTGCTGAATCTTGAAATAATTTGGACTACCTTTTCATTTTTTCTTCTTTAACATTTATGTAGAGCTCTAAATTTGCATGGTATGATCTGAAACCTAAAAAACTTTGTAAGGACTTGTCCAGAAAAGAAGAATAGTGTGCTGTAAACGAGGATGTGAATTTGCAGGGAAGTGGATACTCCATGCTTGCTTCTTGTTTGGATATACCCACCATGAGCTAAGGGTGACTTTATGGGAGAGAATTATTTAATTTGCATGATTAAAAGTGTTATTGTGAAAGTTACTGCTGAATGCTTTGTGTGCTGTGAATTTATGAAGTTTCCTGTGGAACAAAGCTTTCTGTATGGACAGATCCTATGATTCTACTTCTAAATAGACTTATATGTATACGTGAGTAGCATTGCTATGTAATTTAAATGCATTGAGATGACTAATATCTGTAAAATTTCTCCTCTGTATTATGTATGCAAAGCCCAAACTGAATAAATAAGCAGACATCAGTAAGCTCAACACTGGGAAGGGGAGGGTAGTCACTGAAACAAGGATAACTTGATGATAGCTTCTGGTCAGAGGTTAATTAAGAATAAATATGAAAGAACTACCTTAAATCACACAGGGAAGTTGTTCAATAGAAATCTGGAAAAAAACCCAAAACAACACAAAACAAAATATTCTGAAGGTGGTGAATGAAGATATTTGAAATAATGGAAGACAAATCTTCTTCCAAAGTGCAGGTGGAGCATGAAGGAGACTTGAGTTAGTGTTTATTATAGCCATTGTGCTTAAAATTAATTTCTCACAAATTTAGGGGAAATTTGAGGGATACACCACCTTGGCGCCAGATGAAAAACATCTGAAAAAGGAAGTATGCTCATATAATAAGGGCCAGAGAGGAATAAGCAGAAGAAAACATCTTGATTTTAAATCAGTTCCATGAAAGGGATGTTAAGGAAAATGAACCCAAGTGAGAGAAAAAATGGAAGAATAGAAAAAGAATCCTAACAAAATAATGCTAAAAAGGGTTATTTCAGGTATAAAATGTAGCCAAGAGTCATAAACCCAAGACATTTTGGTTATTTTGTTTTAGTTCCTTACTTGGAGCTTGGTGAAACAAAATACTAATCGTTCCAAATAAAGGTTTCGAATTATAAAAGAATTCATAATTTTTAATTTTGAGGTCAACATCTGTTCTCCAGATAGTTTAGGTTACTGGTGTCTCTTCGTTATATTCCTTGTGATACTTTTAATTAACTTTAGAAAACACAAAACCTTTTAAAATTTTCATCAACCCAACATTAAAATATTAGATTCTGTAAAAGGAATGCAAGCCAACAGAGGCCATTTTCTTACATTGACTGTCACTGGAGAATAAAACTCAGTTGGAAAGACTTCAAAAAAATTGTTGCAATTTCTGAAGTATTAGTCTTAGTGCTTTCATTGCAATGTAGGTACCATTTGCATATGGAGAATGATATTATATAATGCAAATGCTGTAATTAAGTTCATATGGATATGTATTTCATAGAATCATTGAATAGTTTGGTTGGAAGGGGCCTTGAAGATCATCTAGTTCCAACCCCCTTGCCACGGACAGGGACACCTTCGACCAGATTGGGTTGCTCTAAGCCCCATCCAATCTGGCCTTGAACACTTCCAGGGATGGGGCATCTGCAGCTTCTCTGGATAACCTGTTCCTGTGCCTCACCACCCTCACAGTGAAGAATTTGTTCCCAACATCTAATCCAAATCCACCTCTTCCAGTTTAAAGCCATTAGCCCTTGTCCTATCACTACATGCCCTTGGAAAAAGTCCTTCATCAGCTTCTTTGTAGGCCTCTTCTAGATACTGGAAGGCTGCTCTAAGATGTCCCCAGAACTTTCTCCTTTCCAGGCTGAACAGCCCCAACTGTCTCAGTCTGTCTTCATAGGAGAGGTGCTCCAGACACCGATCATCTTTATGGCCCTCCTCTGGACTTGCTCCAACAGGTCAAGAATGCCCCCCATTCTTGAGTTGGGGGCCCCAGAGCTGAAGGCAATACTGCGGGGGGTGGTGGTGGGGGTCTCACGAGAACAGATAAGATAGGGA
>NW_009617826.1:0-5002 GCF_000690535.1 Cariama cristata
AGGTGGAGAGCGGAGCCGCTGAGGGGCTCTGGAAGCGTCGGACTCGGTTCCCGCCTTCCGTTCTCGGCTCAACGCCTGCAAAGTCGTTCTGAAATCTTACCTTCCTCCCGGCGCTTTTGTAGCGTAGCTTGGTTTATTGCCCTCCCTGCCCGCCCGTCTGCCTTCCAGAAGGGTTCCGGCGGTAGCCGCGGTGCGGGGGAGCGCACAGAAGTAGGATCCAGGCAGGACCGTAAGTGCTGCAGTGCGAGGGGACCAGCTCACTCGGGGCGGGCCTTAAGAGTAGGGACAGTCATTGTAGAGCTTTATGTAAATACAGGATTGCTTGGGGGTGTCAGTGGGACACGAGGGAGTTTTTCAATCCTAAGTCTTTCGTACCTAACTTGCAAACAGAGTTCTGTTTGGTTTTTTTGTTTTGCTTTGTTATAGAGAGGGGTGAAAAGGGAGGCGTTGCAACTGGATTCTTGGTGAAATTCATACTTTTTGCTGCAAGTTTGGTAGTTGTGTAGATCAGGGTTTTTCAAACATCTTTGATCTCAGGAGCTCCACCTTCCTGTAATATTTTGGGCTGCCCTTTGGTTTATGTATGTATTCCTATGTTCTGACCACTCCAACAGCTTTAATTGCCAGCCCTAGAGGTAACCTGAGTGCAAGAAATAACAACACCTTTTCTTCTTTACCTTCAGATATCCCAAACTCCAGCATAACTGACCTTGACTTCATCAATAGTTCTTAAATTCTGGAATCCCAAATTAAAACATCACTGCAGCCTAACTGCTGGGTGCATCTGGAGGTACATGGTCTATTGCGAGCCATATAAGTGCAGGCAGAATGATTCCTTTGTTATTACGAGTCTTGATGCTGCTCTTAATGATCCACCTGAAATGTCTTTTTCTTTTGAGGTGCAGGCCCTTTCAGACTGGCCCATTTTACATGTGTGAAAGAGGAGGAAAATAAAGGCTCAGATATTCACAACACCTTTTAATGTTCTGTGGCTAAGACTCTGTGTTGCTCAAGAGAGCAGCGTTTCTGAGGTTTATATATATAGAGAGAGAACTATGTTGTCTCCTGCTTTGAGGGTGTGAAGAGACAGCACCCAGGAGAAAACCGTAGTAGCCCAGATGTATATCTGCATATCCGTATTGTGATACTGCATTGTTTTGCATCTCCTTTTGTCTGTGTTGAAAGCATGGGACATTTGAGGAGAGGACAAAGACGGTTAGCAGTCCCCAACTTTAAAGGCACTCAACAAAAAAGCTAGTTTTTCTTACCTTTAGTATAATCTGTATCTTTTGCTCTTACCAATATTCACTGGCAAAATTATAGGTATATTTCATTTCCATAAATAAACATTTCTTTTTTTCTTTGTGTATAAACTTCCTGAATACAGGAAGGCTCACTTTCTCTCAGGCTTTTTAATACATGCTATTCGATATTTGTTTCAGATTGTTGATATTGTTGTTGGAAAAGACGAGAAAGGCAGAAAGATTCCAGAGTATCTGATCCATTTTAATGGTTGGAACAGAAGGTAAGAACCTGTATGCGCGGTTTCAGTTCTTCCATTTCTTCTATTTTGTTCTGCAAAGAAAGGCATTGCACAGAATATCAAAGGACTGATGTTTACAGGAGTGTTTGTGGTTTTGTGAATGCCTTTAATATGTTTGCTTGCATTGGTCTCTTGACACATTGGTCTGTACCCATAAATTTCAGTGGATCAGTTTGATATCCATGAGTTTAAACTTTGTGGGATATCTGTCTTTGGCATGTGCTTGTGGCTCCTAGGTTTCCATTAATAAAAGGAGTTTATGCTTTGTTAAATCTAGACCTGGATTGTTTAAGGCCGGTAGACGAGTGCAGCCTCTGACTGGGATCTATAGCATGTGTCGGTGCTAAAAACACTATTGCATGTTAAGTCAAGGCTTGAGAAATTTTTAGACAGCAACATGAGAGTTGAAGCCGTGCGAATACAAAAGGATGCAAACCTTGTGATACAGATGTTGCTTCTGAGTGACATTAGAAGAGTGCTTTTTAGATTTATATTAATTCCTTAGTAATCGTGAGTGGCATATCTTCATAGATGTTGTTAATTTTCTTTTGACCTGTCCTTAGCTGGGATAGATGGGCAGCTGAAGATCATGTTCTTCGTGATACAGACGAAAACCGCAGATTACAGCGTAAATTGGCACGGAAGGCTGTGGCTCGCATGTAAGAAATCCTTTTGGTCTCAAAATGAATAAGAGATTCAGATTCATTTTCAGATTCAAACAGATACATCCAGGTGTCTACAAGTGAGTTTGGCCTCTAAGCTCACTCTGTAGATGGTAGATATCTACTCAGTACAGTCAGTGCGTTCTAGAGAGCTACTCTTCTCGTACAAAGGTAGATACCTACATATTGTTATTAAACAACACTCTAAATAACTAACACTTAACAACTATGTTATTCTTGACTATTGCTGCGAAATGCCCGAGTATTGGATCTACATCTTCCCAAAGAAATGTACTTGAAAAATAACTTAGGAAAACCTGAAGTATTTTTCAGCCAAAGGCAATAATCTAATATTGGTTGGCCATGGCTTGAGGATCTGCTTGAGAACACGAATATGAGGTAATGTACAGACATTAAGGTATCTGCTCTCAAATAAGCATTGTCCAAATTATGTCAAAGTTAATTAATGAAAATAACTCAAACATACATTTCCTGTACATTTGCATGTAATGTAATTAGCTAGGATAAACAAATAATATTAGCCAAATTTCAGTGAACCATTTTATGTTCTGTAGGAGAAGAAAGGGAAGAAAGAAGAGACGCTGCAGGTTGCCTGGTGTTGACTCTGTATTAAAAAGCCTTCCTGCTGAAGAAAATGATGAGAGTAGCGAAAACTGTGAGCTTGTTTTCATTCTTTGATAACTGGCACGATGCCTTTAACTTTTTGAGCTAGGGGTATGGTGCACGCTGTGACTTGCTATTAGGATGACACGAGAGTATCACGGTCCTATTTGAAATGTACAGAAGCAGCACTATGTTTCATGCTAAGCATCTATTAAGTTAAGATACCTGTTTCTTCTTCTTCTATTCCAGAGGCTTTTCCTTGTGTTACTTTCACTCAACTATTCTAATCAGTGATTTCAGAGCTTAATGCTGCTTTGTTTAGTGTAGTATTGATAGGTGCAAGAAGCCCTCAGTTCTCTTTGTTTGGCGTTAGGAAACAAGACCCATTCCCTGGTAATGAGGGGGCAATAAGAATTTTTTTTCCCTCCAATCTACCTGGCACAAAGGTCTGTTTCTTGTTAGCTGACTGGATGATTTCACTTTCGAGCCAGGTCTTTAATTTTGTAGCATTTTTCTCTGTATCATGAAAGCCAGCAGGAACACTGGCTGGCACTTAACTGAGGTTCTGGCAACTCTTGCTGCACAGATCCAGACCTTCCAATTGAATGATTAATATGTTAAACCCCTGTTCAGATCGTAAGTCCAATAAAACTTGAAAAGATCTGTTGGTGTTCAGAAATGTAGGGAACTTTTAAAAATAAGTGTTTTTCAATCAGAGAGGATGCAAGAATACTTCCTTTCTTGTCTTACATATTTAAAAAGTTTGTAGTATGCTGTAAATAATACTTGTGTGTTTAATTCATTTAGAATTGTTCGTCCTTGTCAAATATAAAAAGCTAGTTGTCTTTTGGGGGGATTTTTTGGTTTGGTGTGTGGTTTTTTGTTGTTGTTTTGTTTTGTGTTTTTTTGGGTTTTTTTGTTTTGTTTTTTTGCATTTAGGCCTGAAATTGCTTGGTCTTAAACTCTGCAATGTAATAATGTGAGATAAATATGTGAAATCTCTTTTACACAGCTATAAGTAGTTCTTCTTCTGATGACAGTGATGAAGGAACAGATGAAGAAATAAAAAGTGAAGAAAGTGACATAGAAGAGAGGACAGAAATGGTACGTTTGTGAGCTTCTTAACGGAATTTGAACATCTGTATTTGAAACTCTGGAAAAACTGAAGTAGATGAAATATAGGACACAGCTGGTTATTTAGCTGGAATTAAAAGCATAATTTTCTTATTCCTGGTGCTTACTGTGGTTGAGTTTTTGAATGTTATAGAAGATGTCATATTCTTGCAGAATTCTTTGATATTAATCTAAGAATACACATTTGTTTCTTTTCTTCTTTTTCTCCACCTAAGTCTTATGTGGAGAAAACGTAGCAAACTAGATTATCTACATTCGTGGGTACTGTAAAATTTTACTGGTCTATGCAGGTTGGACAAATCCTGATAGCAGCAGGATCTTTCTGTCTTTTGTATTTTACTGTGAAACGAGCATGTCAACTCTTGTCTTAAGTTAAAATGTAGAAAACTGACTTCAAGAAAAAAGTGTTTCTTTTCTGTACATTATCAAAAAGAATGTACAGCATAAACAGTTGTTCTGAAGGTCTGTGGAACCTAGCTATTACAGTGCGGATGATCTGAAGCAGCAAAACCTAACAAATTTCTGTTGATTCTTTTGTGTTAAATACTTAAGCGAATCCTAAATTAAAAAAAAAGTTTTAAAAAATGAGTTTGCAGGTGATTTCAAAACAGTATTATTAAATTGCTTACACTAAGGCTACTATCCACTTAAATATTTACTATACCATGAAAATAATACAATTTTATTTTTGCATAACAGAACTTGATGGTTATATCCTATCCTGACTATTGAAGTTCCTTTTTCACTAATACTTAGAAGCACAACCAATATATTTTTGTTTGCACTGGTCTGTTGTAGAAAGAAGAACAAGACACTCATACAAAAAGGGACATGGAAGAAAGGGCAATAAGCATAGAAATTCCTGAAGTCTTGAAAAAGAAACTTGAGGAAGACTGTTACTATATAAATAGAAGAAAACGGGTATGAAATAAAAGCTATGAAATGAATGTGCACAGGGGGGTGGGGAGGGCATGAAAAGTAGTTCTTGCGTATAACAACTCCGGGTTTTGGGTTTTTTTAACTTGATTGCAAAGGTGAA
>NW_009617827.1:0-7057 GCF_000690535.1 Cariama cristata
ATGATTCTATGATTCTATGATTCTATATTGGTAGAGCAAAAATTACTACTTGTCTAAATTGGGATGTTTTCTTATCTTCTTATATTTAAAGCATAGCCTGCTTTCTTGATTTGAGGCACTTTTTTGAATAGCTTGTGGATGCTCCTAAACAATTCCTTTACCTGTTCGAACTTTTCCTGGCTGGTTTAGTTTTCAGCTTTGAAAAACTGATCCTTTTCAGATTGCTAGATATAATAAGCCCCTAGCCAGTTATGTGTTATGTTTATGCATGCCAAATCCAATTAAGTAATTAAATGCATATGTAAGATTCTAGTTGTGTGATTACATCCTTCAATTTCTTCACATGCTACCTTGAAAGATGGCTTTCACAGTCATGTCAGGTTGAAACAAAGCATATAGAAAACAGTGAGTTCATTATTTTCTAGCAAGACTTTTTTTATCAGTTTAATTTATAAGACTTAATTGGAACTAATTTTAATTATCAAGTACAAGGGAGAAGTGATTCATGCCCTATAATTATTCTTTTGTTCTCAGTTTTTTTACTAGAAATACTTATTTTTAGAAGATAACTTCTTATTCACTATCTTTCAGTATTTTAGATCTGTAACTATGACATTTTCAAGCAAAGCCTCATTTTAAGGAGAGAAAAGGCTGTACACATATAGTAGAAATCAGTAAAATTATCTCAGATTTTTCACATCATTCCTTCTTGAAGTCGTGTAGTGAATGTTTTTCTAGAACATCCATATACTCCATAATGAACATTTCCAAAAGGGATGACAGATTTGGTGTCACATTTTAGCTAACTGAAAACACCTTGGTTCTATATTCAGTGCTATTCAGGCTTTTGCAGTGGAATTAGGCATGTGACTTAAAGAAAATGTCGATATGGGCCTGTCTGCAATTTCACAGCATGAGAAGTGTGTTAGGAACCCAGGAACTGAGGTATAAAAACATCAGAGACCTAAGGTGTTTGCAGTAGAATTTCATGGATTTCGCACCGGTTTTGGCAGCAAAATGGTTTCATCTGAATAAGAGGAAAATATTAACAAGAATTCCTCATTCTTGCCTGGCCAATCACCACTTTATAGAGTTCATTGCAAACTGATGAGCAGAAGCTGTGGTCGGGTCAATTCATGCAGCAATTAAGTTTTCCAAAACATGGTGTTTTTGTATCCCAGCTTGCTGGTGATGCTTTCTTGAAGTACTGCTTCCCAGTTCTTAGGTGTGATATTTATACACAAGCTGTTGATCAGTTCCTGTGGATTGCATTATGGGTATGTTTGGATATCTAATGTCATTCCTTTGTTTTTTGTATCAGGCCAAATAAGTAACACAGAATCAGAGTTGAAGAAACTTGCAGAAGAAAATCCAGACCTTCAAGATGCCTATATAGCAAAACAGAAGCGCCTTAAAGTAAGAAAACTCTTTGTATTACCCCCCTTCATTATGAGATTGTTAGTGTCAGATTTTTTTCTGTCACGATGTAAACATTTGTTTCACCTGTCATTACCAGTAATGCCATGCAGTGGTTTAACCCTACAAGGCACGAAGCAGTCTGTCCCCCAGATCAGCTACACACTTCAAGTGTGTGCTAAAATATTGAACTGGTCCCACTGACTTCAAAGGTAAGTATGCATCAGTGCTGGTGTTGGGCTGTTGAGCACTCTGCAGGGTGAGGCAAACTTCGATACTGAGCATCTCTGATGTTTTTCTTCTGTTATCTGAATTGTCACCAGTATCCAAGTGATATCTGGCTGACTATGTGGAGAAAATAATCACATTTTATGAGTAAGCGCTGTAGTAGCTAAGTAAAAGTTTCTCTGATAATCATTGTACAGAGTTCACAAGTTTAAAACACTAACCTGTATATATATATTTAGTCTAAACTGCTGGATCATGATAATATAAAATACCTAAAGAAAATACTGGAAGAACTGGAAAAAGTTTTGGATCAGGTTGAGACTGAATTGCAGCGGCGAAATGAGGAAACACCAGGTAAGGAATTATTGCTGCTAAATCCTCTTGATGCTTATGTTTGCAGAGACTGAGTAAACTTTTCAAGTTTACAGCTTGACAGCACACATTATAGAACTGGTTTTAGTGTATCTGTTTTGATACTTTTCACATGTACTGATCTAGCGTTACAGAAGGGATCAATACTGTTGTAAATACTAGTTTAGTTTACTGCTGCTGTCAGTTAGCTCTCACTGTCTTATGAGAGTTCTTGATCACATTTTCAGCATAGTGAGTACAATTAGCTGTGCAATTTTGCAGTATTTTATCAAGAAAATAAGAAAAACCTTTACTACGGAATGTTATTTTGATGTAGTTGTAGGCCGCAGTTCACTATAATGATCATGGCCATAAAGTTTAACACAGGTTTATTATAATCTCATGTAAATACTGTGCTGGTATTTGTGGTATATGCAGAATTAGCATTCTGGGTAAGTGCTGTGATCATTCAGCAACCCCCCTCCTCCACCCTTATGGAAAGCAGTGGTGTTTACCTGCCGTCCACCCAAATGAAAGTCGAATTTTGTTTGAGTGGGATTAGTCTTCTGCTTATTCAGGGTCTGGTCCAGCTCCCAGTGGTGCTAATAGGAGTCCTTCCTCTGACTTCCCTGGAAGCTGTGTGAAGCATCAGTCATTATCAGCTACGTCTGCTCAAATCATAGAATCATAGAATGGTTTGGCTCTATAAATAGCTGTGGTAAAAGCTATCCGTTACTACCAAGACAGTAGATTTGAACCAGCGATTGAAGATCTAGGTTAAATTTTCTACTGACTCAACAGTGAAAGAGTCATGGAAAATGTTTTAACTCACAAAGGATGGTAGGATTTTGTTCAGCAAACTAAGTCTGTCACCGTTTCCAGGAGCCCCTTTGCTTTCTCTGCTGAGTAGCCTTTCCAGGGAGTCAACTGATACAATATTGATGAGCTTATGAAAACCGCCACGATCACAGGATCACAGGATTTAATAAAACATATGGCCTTTACCTGCCTCTTGGAATTTTGTCTGAGATACTCACATTTTTGAGGTTTGTGAACAGTGCTTCTCCAGGTCCTGGTCAACCTCTGAGCTTCTACTTCTCTTGCTGCTGCTCAAATCCCTCATTCACTTACTGCTGCTGCTACTGCACGCATCTTTCTTTCACACAGGCTAGCTTCTTTCATCTTCCTTTCCATCATCGTACTTACTTAATGCACTGGATGAATCCCCACTGATCCTTTCAGCAACATAGGATACGCTTGTTCTCTCCAGAGGCCTTCCTTGCAGACCTGCGTAACTGGTTGAAAGGGACTGGTACCAGCAGTGTGCCAAACTGTTACTTTCCTACGGTGACAAATGAGTTGAAAGGGACCTTGCAAAATTTCTGTGTTTCCATAGAGGTGCTGCTGAATGTTAATGCCAGTGTTTTTACGTGCCTGCTTTGTGGGAAGAACTGCAAAAGGTTGCAAGTGAGGAGGGAGTGGCATAGTCCTGTTTGAGATCTAGGCTGGAGCAGAGTACTCATGCTGGCAGCTATGCTAACTACCAAATTTCACATCCTGGGTTTCAGAAGCTGTCGGTGTAGTCAGTACAGGTCAGCCCTTTCAGGTGACGGTGGTTCACATCACTGAAGTTAGAGGTGGGATGCTGCCTGGCAGTGCCTGCTCTGAGCCATCCAGGAAGATTCACCTCTTTGCTTTGATTGGAGAGGGAGCCTGAGGTCTCCATCTATGCTCCTAACGATGGGCAGTGTGAATATCCATCGTTTCTCAAACTCCTCAGTGTAAAACCCCACGGTTTGGGGTCTAGGAGGCACAAAGGAAGGACGGGTAGACAAACAGTCTTCTCACTGAGCTGGTGTGTTTGGTGCGGGTCAGTCATCTGATCTATTTCTTTTTGACTTGAGAAGTCTCCAGCGAATTAGCAGTTCTTGAGGGAATGCCATAGAGCTGTGTGACATGGGCAAGAAGATAAATTCTTCAGGCAGATGGTAGCTTTACTGAAAAGCTAAGCTGCATTCCTCCTTTCTCCTCCTGTTTAATTTGGTCCACATTTTTGAAGTGTAGTTGAGGAAAATAAGTGTTGACTGCGTTTTAATTTATGAACCTGAAATGTGACTCTTTTTCCCTTAACAGATGTAGACCAGGCTGCTGAGCCTAAGACTTTACAATATTGTGTGAAGAATGGACAGGGATTAGTAAAATACTTATTGATTAAAGTCATGTCTTAGCTGAAGTGTTGGTGGTGTTTATTAGACAGCATTTTGAAATAGCACTAAACTAAATGTTAACCCATGGCGGCTTCTATGTGTGCTTGTATTCCATTAGCTCCTAATTCTTTACGTTTTATCTCTGCTTAGAAGATGAAAATCAGCCTTGGCTCTGTGGTGATTTCTTCAGTCTGGCAGATGTATCACTTGCCGTCACATTACATCGCCTGAAGTTTCTGGGATTAGCGAGAAGGAACTGGGGAAATGGAAAGCGGCCCAACTTGGAAGCCTATTATGAGCGTGTCCTGAAGAGAAAAGCATTTTGCAAAGTTTTAGGACACGTCAACAATATACTAATCTCAGCTGTTCTGCCAACGGCGTTCCGCGTGGCCAAGAGAAGGGCTCCCAGGGTTCTTGGCACCACCCTGCTGGTCAGCATGCTGGCAGGAATGGGTTATCTTGCTTTCATATGTCTTCGGAAGAGGTTTGCCAACATGATGTTATCGATTAGAACCAGGCAAAATTATTTTTAGACCCATCAGTCCCTGATGGTGAGTGGAGGACATCTCTACCCCCTAGGAAAATATCCCCCATAAAATAGAAACATAGAAGACAGGTTATGTTTGTGAATTAGAACATTGTCACACAGTAATCGTCTCCTGCTGTTATATAATTGGATTGGCAATGCTGAGATATTTGTGGAAAATATATGTTGAGGGGACAACAAAGGAAGGAAGAGACTTTCTTTTCAGATAAGACCTATAAGGGCTGCAACAGTGCTTTGTTAAAGTGGTTATTGTCTCCTTTACCCATTAGCTGACGTAATCATAATGCTTTTGTTTAATAGATATGCAGCAATGTGACAGCTTTTCACTATGGATGAAGTGCATTACTGTGCAGAAACCAGCACTGTTGAAATACTGAGAATAGCACTTACTTTAAATGCTCGAAGTAGGATTTAAGTGGAATATAGGCCCTGTGCCTGTTGTGTATGGGAGCAAGTGTCTTTGTATTGATTAATACCTATTGATTTGCAGTTGGACCTTTAGGAATGTGTTAACAAGTAGTCTTGTGGAGCCACTTTTGTCACTGTGTTTATGCAGCAGTACAGGAAGAGACCTGAAACACATATGAACATCAGTGATTTGCGGGCGACATGAGTGAAATCTCCAGAGGCATCAGCAGTCAACATCTGCTGAAATACAAATGGGAGTGAAAAACCTGACACTTGTCTTTTGAAAGGCTTTTGGGTAGCCTGTGGTACCCAGCTTGGCCGCAAGCCCTGGCTGAGTCAAACCAAACTTATCTCGGTGCACATTTCCTGCTTTCGTTGGGCTGGCTTGATACAGTTGTCTCCATATTAGCGTCCCACATACCCCTTCTGGTTCCCACTCTGAGCACTGGCTATTTTTTTGCGCACTGCTTGGCTATGTTGGCAGTTGCATGTGCCTCTATGAGGTGTTTGCCCACAACGTGCCATAGCCAACTAGAAAACGTATGCACAACAATGCATTTTGTAAAAGTAATTTAAAATAGCCCACTATCTTTCAATATGGTTAGGTAGCCTAGATTGAAACTGTAATTTAGCCGTCCGTTTACTTATGGAGAGGTGTCATATTGGTGGTAACTGAAAAATATAGGTCAGTTTGGAGACAGGTGATTTGTACTGCAGATTTTTTGCAAAGCTGCACTCTTGTAACATGTAGGAAAGATGTAGAAAAACACTGATTACTTCCCACTTTTCCGCAGATGCGGAGAGTCTTACTAGGTTTGAACTGAGCTCCTGTTTCAATGAGAAACGCACATTTACCTGAAAGTAGCCTTTGAATCGTTTTGCAGCAAGAAAACAATTGGGAAGGGCTGAAAATTCTCATGACAGTTTAGTGAGATTTTTTGTGTTCTTGGTGAATGTCTGAAAGCCTCAGAGTTTTGTTTACAAGTTGTAGATAACTGCAACAAGCAAAACATAGCTTTAAGTGTTTGCCTATCAACAACGAGCGCTAACAGGCCTAAGTACGTTTTAGATCCAGCGCTGGTGGCTGTGGTCTCTGTGCAGAATTGCTTCTGAGCGTCAAGAAGATCCTCTGTCAAGTTTGCTGGAGAGAACTGAGGCAGTTTCTGTCTGGGCAGTCTTGCCACCTAGCAGATATCAAAATGGATAAAATTGTAGAATACTCCTGCTTATAATTTAATATTGTGCTAGTTGTCTAGCAAAAGACAACTCTCATTGCTCCTTTTCAATAATAAGAAACACCTTACCTAGGAAACAATGCTTTTCTTTAGTTGTCAAAAAGAGCGTTTTGTATAATTCTGTTTCATGACTCAGTTGTTCTCAAGAACTTGTGAAATTGAATGTGCTCTATTTAGAAAAGCTTTATTATCTCTAGAGTAAGTTTAATCCAACAATACTATTAATGTGCTGGCAACTTTAACTGAGTTTGTTGTTTGTATATTGCAGTTCATCTGCATTTACTTGTAACCAACAAATTCCACTAAGTTAATAAACACAGAGTAAGGCTTGTAACTTAATGCGTCCCTGGCATGTATTTCTGTCAGGCCATCTGTAAAATATAATCTGATCAAGTCACTGTAAAATTCAATATATATGACTTAGCTTGCTTTAGAATTAATTTATATTTTACTTTTTCCTTCCTCTTTTTTTTTTTTTAATGTGTTAGTTGTAGATAAGAACGCTTCCATTCCCAGAGGTGTGCCCGTTTAGTTCACATTAGGAGCCCTGCGGTCTGCGATACAGCCTAATTCTAGATTTTTTTATTTTATTTTTTTTTTCTTCCCCCTAAAAAAACTCAGTGATCTCTGCACTTCAGCTGGCGCTCGTTGCCTGCCAGGAGCTG
>NW_009617828.1:0-6776 GCF_000690535.1 Cariama cristata
GCTGCCTATAAACACTTATTAAGATCCTGGTTAGGATGTTGCAATGTAATCTTTGATTTCCCTAATGCTGGAAGCTAATAAGGACACACAAACAATAACGGGCTGATACCACATCATCTCCCTCCTGTAACTATCATACAACGGCTCCAGGATGTGCCTAGCTAAAACACATGCAATTCCTTTGGTCAATCTATGTTAAATATAGAGTACTTTTGGAACAGCAGAGGTCATGTCTATCAGGCTCTATTTTCCAGCAGGATTACAGAAATGCCACCTTCAAGACTACCAGCAGACAGACTGGCATTCTTCCAACCAGGTTTTCTTCCACAAACACACCCCTTATGTTCTAATTTTTTGTGCTATGCTTGCATTTAATGAATGCAAATAACATAACAAAAAATAACCAAATGAAAGAAACACACTCTCTAATCACTTCAAAGGTTGTCAGCAACAGTTAAAAACAAGCTGGAAATGTTTTCATTTGTTGCTCTGGTTTCAAAAGCATCAGGGAAAGGAGAGGGCTTCTGGGGTGGAACGCATTTATGGACTGCAGGGAACTGTTTGCAATTATTTTTTGTAGAACATACCTTAATGGAACTACACTGAAGTGGTTTACTTGTGGTTCAAAGACTGGGTGTTACTCATACTTCATATGTGGTAGACACTATGAGGTTAACTTGGGCAGGAGCCATCAAACACTTCTGACTGCTCAGCCTCATAACATGCATGATATGGCCATGGAAGGCATTTTCACATTTCTTCACAATAGCTAGTTAGAGCCTGGAAGCTGTTTTGCCTCTCAAGAGGGATTTCCAGGCTTGTGTGTTTGTGGTTAGATGCAGTTCCAGTCTCCGGGACTGAAGGCCGACAAGCTGGACTGAAAGTTAGAGGTTCAGCGATCTTCCTGGCAATACTACTTGCTGTTCATAACCGAGGACCTCAAAGTAAGTCCCTGGAAAAAAAAGGCTGTAGCTCATATAAATCTTCAGACATTTTTAAAGAGGACATAGGGGAATATGCACTAATTCACTGTTTGCTTTTCTTGCATGCTGTGATTTTCAAAGACAGTTCTTGCTATGTTCTTTGAGTTCCTTGGGAGCTAAATTCACCTCTGTAACTGCAAGTCTATACCTCTTGATTTTTTTCATGTTTTTCTCCCAGCATAGTCTGTTAGTTCTTCAAATCTGTTGCTGTCCATTTTCAATGCTATCTACAAGGATTGGTTTTGTTGGGGGAGAGGGAGCACACGGGAGACTCAGTCAGTGGTAACTTCCCCATGGCATTGCCTTGAAGAATGTGCTATCTGTCCTGTAAGCCCATTCCTGTTCTGTCCTTTTTCCCATGGAAATCTCACGGGACAGATGTGTTGTGAAACTTCTCCTTAGATGCTTCATCTGGCTCTTCACCACTTCTGCTGTGATATTATAACAACAACTCATACCTACAGGCTCAGTGGTTGCAATTCCTTTCTCCCAGGGCTTGAAACAACCTCGTTCTGCCACTTGCACTCCTCCGTAGGCTGGCTGCCAGTAACACAGCAAACTGACACGATGTTGGCTCCAGCGCCTAGAGACCCAGCTTATGGCTTAGCCTGGCCTTTGAGTCACATCCTGGCGTGTCTGCTCTGGTGCACTTCAGAGGTGTAACTCACCCGCAGCCTCCACAGTAATTGCAACGGTGGGAAGATTATGTCCTGGCTGCAGGCTCTGCCCTTGTTTCAGCCTTTTTTTTCCCTTTAGCACCCAGGAGTCCTTTCTGTCATGTCCTGATAACAGTCCAGAGGTGGGAAGTGGAGAAGCAGGCACTTTCACTCACCTTTTCCACAGAATTGCAGGAAAAAGGATCAAAGTGACATTCGGAGGTCCCCAAGTCTAGGCTCCCTTCTGAAGCAGGATAAGCTCTACCTACCCTGCATCAGAGACGTTTAGCTAATCTGCTCTTAAGCTCCTGTGATGGAAATCTCACAGCCTTCAGCACGCTCACAGCAACATACAAATATCAGGAGACCAAAGTTACCTGCTCCATTGCAGATACATAAGGAAGGGTATAAGGAACAGGACAGATACAGAGTGACCTTTTTCTCAACATGTGCTTCCAGCTTCAGGCAATCACTGATTTAAGGATTTCTTGAGCTGGAGATGGCATCCAGGTTCTCAGGTACAGTAAATCTCGGTAGATTTATCACTTGTGAGCATATCTCACCCCTTCTAGGCCTAGTACCTACCTTTGGCCAACATAATAGCCTAAGATAACTAGCTTCACAATGTACCTATACATCATATATGTAAATATTCCATATGTTTGTCTTAAACCTGCTACCTGATAATTTCATTTGATAGCACCTGGATCTTACAATATGAAGAATATTTTATAGTAGTTTTGTCACCTTCCTCTACACATCATTCCAACTGTTTTATAGGCTTCTATCATATGGCTGCTCAGCTGTCTTTGTTTCCAAGCTGAAAAGTCCCACACTATTTAATCTTTATTTGCAAGGAAGCTCTTTATGTCTTTTATAAAAAATGCTGTTTCTCTTCAGTGCATATTTATACCACACCCTTTCTTAAAGTGAAGTGATCAGAATTAAACATAACACTCAAGGCACAGGAGGTCTGGGGATTTATGTGTAGCATAGATTTTTTTTTCCTCTTCCTCTCCTTTCATTTCCAATAGCGTTTGACTATTGCTGAGCACTGACTCAGTGTTTTCAGAGAACCTTCTCCAGTGACAAGGTCTTCCTGAATACCAATAACATGCTCAGAGCTTACTGTTGTGTCCCTGCAGCTGACTGGATTTTCCTGCCTGTCTCCATTACTTTGCACAGCTGACATGCCGCTGCCGTGTTGCAGCATGCCACAGTGACAGCTGTCACTTTGTTTTCTACCCAGGTTTACCGAATTCCTCTACAGCTCTTTGCAGCTTGCTTTATTTTTTACTATCCTGGGTCATGGTTTATCTTTCCAAATCACTTATAAAAACATGTAAGAGCACAGGGCTCCACACAGGTCCCTGGGAAACTCCACTGCTACCCTCCTCCTGTCAGGAAAACTGCCCATTTACTGTCACCCTTTCTTTCCTATTCATAACAACTTACTATCCCCCAGGAGGACCACTCCTCTTACACCATGACAACTGACAGAAACCAAGCCTAGTTTCCAAGCAAAAGGCAAAATATATTATTAATAGCGTTTCAGAAAGCCAAATGCTCTGAATTGTTTGTGTGTTTACGGATATCCCAAATATGGGTCAGCTTCTGTACAAGTAGTGACTGAATACATCAGAACTTTAGTCTAGAAAAGAGACGACTTAAAAGGGTCTTGAAAGAAGTCTACAACATCAAGAGCGTTGTCACAAAGAGGACGAAAAGGGAATAGCTGTCTCACTGTTTTCTTAAAGCCAAGACCTGGAATGAAGCTCAAATGAAGCCACGGAGCCAGGCGCAGCACTCGCAATAGGAAGTGCCTCACCACGCAGTTGCAGTAGATGTTGTGGATGCTAAAAATCTGCAGGTTTCAAGGGGAAGCTGGAGGAGCACACCAAAGCTGAGGTACCAAGGACACAGAAACCATATCCAGCTAAGGCTGTCCCCAAGCCAAATAGTGCTGATAGCTGGGTGACTATGAGGTAGAAGCTACTGCTGTAGAAACAAATGTCACATCTCCAAGTAGACATGGGCTATACCATAACTATGTGCTGCTCAAAGAAAAGTTTTGTGAGAGAAGTAACAACTCATACGAAGCTGCAAATGTTCATAGCGTTTTCGTCTCTCCCCAAATGCTCTGACAGTTTGCAGTCCCATTGCCCTTGTCTAATCCTATAACCACATAAGAAACCTATGCAGTCACCTACAGATACTGAACTTGTTCTCCAGACGAAACGTCAAAGCCTTCTACATATAAAACCCAACCAAAATGGCATTTAAGACCTGAACTGTTCCTGATTGTGGCTGCAGACATTTTTGTGAGCAGGATCCATAGAGTTTCAAGGGCACAAACCACAGAAAAGTAGACTCCGCTGGTCTCCCTTAGCTCATCAGAAGTAAAACAGAAGAAGGAAAAAAATCAGTGAATTGTTTTGTTAATTTATAAATATTTTTTAAAGATTCTCCTTTTTTCCCCTCTCAAATCATATCTTCTTGGAGAAAAGGTTGTCTTTGGTTTAAATCCTTAGCAACAGCAACTGGGACACAGAGATGTTCTGACAAATACTGTCTCTAATTAAATCACTAATTTCAGAGCAATGAACGCACCTTTTTTCCCCCACCTTCCATGTAAGGCAGAACCCATTTGCATTTAACCACCTTCCTGGTATATGATGTGCCATACTGTCAGGAAATCAAAGCAAAGATGTAAAAGGCCTTGTCCATCAGAGCAGGCCAAAACTTCAGCTCCTTCCCACATCAGCTAAGACAGTGCTCTGACAGAACCACTCAGTGGATTCAGAAACTTTCACCCTGCTCTTCTGAGATGTGGTCCTCATCTCATCCCTTCTGATTTTGGGACCCACCATAGCACATACATTGGGAATGCGTATGAAGTGAGGGAGCAGCAGAAATCTTACAGAGCTTCCAGTGTTTTCCTGCATCCTCCTTCCACTTTGGGCAATTATTTGGCAGTCAGGAACTGGGTATATGCAAAGCATGCGGCAGATCTGACTCCCCGAGGATGGCACCCTGCTAGACTTGTGCACAACTCATCTTTAGCCTCTGCTGCAGAGCGGGAACCACGGGTAACTCTGCATGGCCATTGTTAGGGGTCAGGGCAGCAGCCATCAAGACCAGTGAGCTCACCACACCTAAACAGGCATTTTCCCTTACCCCAATACAATATACTCCTTCCTCTCGACTCCACCCACCAGAACAACCCAAACCAGCAGGCAACCAGTAAGCCAGGTGGTACCCTGCAATTGTCACAGTAAACATACGGCCAACATCATCTCAACATAGGCAAAGGACCTTTGATATCAGTGAGAGCGTGGCTTGTGTCAAAGCAGCACGATTGCCCCTGTTCTTTTGGAAGCTGTGTAGGTGGAAAAGACAAGACCTGCAGGTGGAATAAAAGCCCAAAGAAAACGAATTGAGAAATTATTCAGTAACAGTTCAAAGCCCTGCATGTGGGATGAAAGCTGGCTTGTGCTTAATAAATCTAAGAAATGATTCAGTAATAGTTCATCCTGTGCAATGTGTTCTCTGTAATTAATGTAAGCAGCATCCACGAGAGCCAATACAAATTAAGTACCGGTTGTTCAGTTTAACTCTCTGCCTTTGGGCTGCTTTAGTTATGTACCAAAGTAAGAACTTTTAATTGAGAGAAAAGTAAGTATTTCTCAACAATCACATGCTAGTCAACCCAAGCTACAAATCTGTTGTGAGGGATTTGGAGCATGGTCACCATAGCTCTCACAGTATCACTGCTTCTCTGGTTAAAATACAAGAGATCTCATTGATATAACAGAATTTCCCTTTTTCAGTGCTTGAAATCCACATGCAAAAGGGTGTTCAAAGAAAACTATTTGAGTAGCTTTCAAATTTCTTGCTTTATTTTGAGGCATTTGCACCAGATGCTTTGAGAGACCAACACTGAAACGCCTCAGAATCATTATTAGCCCTTGTTTATTTATGTCCTTCTGCCTTAGGGCTTAGTCCTCCTTTCTCTGAACCCAGTGGCCAGCTTCTCTTTACTTTCAGAGACCCATAATATTTATGGAAGAAAATAAAATCTACTACAGATAGTTTTGGTTCTATTGCTTTTCAGCTTGGCGGTGAGGATCATTGCCTAGGCCCCACAGGGAGCTTGTGGTACCTTTCTGAAAAAAACAAAGATATTTCTAGATACATTGGCCTCAAGATGCACTGACATGCTGAAGGCTTTCAAGAAAGAGCAGGAAGACTGCTCAGAGAATGCATGGTAGGGGGAAGGCTAGAAGCATGGCTGTTGCCAAGCTTTAGGACAGCCTTGTGCTGAAGATTTCTGAGCTGTGTTCAAACCAGGGATAGGCCTATGTTCTTAGATTCAAGCACCTTTGAACTCTGAGCAAGCCTAGAGGCCAGTCCGAATTCTTGCCTTAGCCAAGAGGCAGAAATTTTGACCTATGGGGATTACACAATCTAATACAGTAGAAATTTGTTGGCCATGAGTACCTTACTGAATGAGAGATTCTTAAGCCCATCTGGTTCTTCAGCCTGGTTTGTATCTTGATGTATTAGTTTAGATGCCCTAAAATGTGTCATTTAGTGTGGTGAGACAGATGAAGCGATGCATGAAATAAGCCAGAAGTAGGGTTGTCTCAAAGTCAGAAGCTCCAAAGCTTCCTGTGATTAAGAAATTATTTCCACTTACCTCTTATCAGTTAATTGTCACCAAATCCCAACTACACTAGGGGAAAAAAACGTCAGCACTGATAATAATTTTCATTCCCACTATTCCTACTTAGTGCAGAAATTGGTTTGCTGTTAGGAGTTAATAGTTAAAGACAGTTTGAAGAAATAAAGAGGCTGTCTATCTGTGGTGGGCTGACCCTGGCTGGAGGCCAGGTGCCTCCCAAACCGCTCTATCACTGCCCTCCTCAGCTGGACAGGGGAGAGAAAATATAACGAAAGGTTCATGAGGCGAGATAAGGACAGGGAGAGATCGCTCACCAATTACTGTCACGGGCAAAACAGACTCAACCTGGGGAAATGAGTTTAATTTACTACCAATCAAATCAGAGCAGGATAATGAGAAATAAATCCAAATCTTGAAATTCCTTCCCCCCACCCCTTCTTCCTGGGCTTAACT
>NW_009617829.1:0-18666 GCF_000690535.1 Cariama cristata
TACCCGAGGCAACTCGCACTTGCCGCCTGTTCGCAGACTGTTTTTACATGGCTCAACAGACTATAGAAAAAAAATACAGAAAGTAAGCGAGCTGCCAGGAAAGATTTTTTTTTCCTCCCCCCCTTTTACTGCCACTCATGTCATAAATAGCTACAGCTACGCATATTCAAACGGTATTGTGACTTTCAAGTTGATGATGGCTTTCTTTAAATACATATATATTTACCATGTGAAACACTGAGTGTTTTAGCTCTGGAAGGAAATGCTTATCAAAAAGAAGGCTGGTTTTTAAGTGCCTTAAAGTGGGGAGAGTGGAGAGCAGAAGTGCTAATCTTACGGATCACAAACCGTATATATTCTGCCAGGACAATTTATGTGATACCCAGCCTCTTCTGGCAGCATTCTTTCCCCAAGACTGCAGGCTGCATGAATTGTTCTGATGGCAGCCATCCTGGCTACCATCTTTCACAGGGGCCATCAAAATCCTCTGCTGACACCAGAGACTGGCTGCCTGCTGGTGCAGCACACGCTGTCATGGCCTAATAGTGAATTACTTTACTCTCTCTAAGACAGGATTTTATACACATACATTAATGCACACTAAAGCAGACACCTCTGGGAAATTTCCAATTTCCTCAGACTGTGCAGCGGAGTATTCTGCATGTGAATGCTGGGCAGATCTAGCCGGTGTGCGGCTCTACCTCGACGGTGGTGCAAGCTGCCTGGATTATCCAGCTGCAAAGTTTTGGGAACACTTACCTGAATTATCTTGATGTTTTGTAGGCTGAAGTTCTATCAATAAACACTTTAGTTAAGGGACGTTCTCTTGATCTCACCTTTTCATTTGCATTATCCTGATCTGTGTGATACTGCTTGCTTCAGAGGAGTACCTGTGTTTTTATGATTAAAGAAGCAGTCTCTGGGGAAGCCAGGTCTTTATTGGTTTGAAGATCAGAAACAAGACTTGGACATAGTGAGGAAATAACCTGCAAACCATTGGGGGCAGTGAAGCTGCTGCTATTAAAGAGGGCTGTCTCATTTTGCCAAAGCTGGAGTCCCTGCATTCTTTCCACGCTTACCCAGAGGTTCAGTAAGTTACCAGTGTAATTCACTCTGCCGGCGAAGGGCATGTAGATTGCAATGGCCAGATCTGCACCAGGAGGAGAAGTTAAGCTTGGGAAAAGAAGAGGGTACTTTTGCCATCAACCGTCTTGATCACTCAGACAATGACAAAAAATAAAAACCTGAGGTGCTGTAGTATTTAAATAAATGTCTGAAGAGGCCATCACAGATAGGTAAATATGTTACCCCAGTTTTAAGCATTTTCCCTGCTCCAGCCATCATAATTTTCATTTTGGCCAGATTGAATCTGAGTCAGTTGATTTTCATCCAGGTGCTGACAGGCATTTTGATATCCTTGAGGAGACAGGAGCAGCATCACTAACAAATGAGAGATGCTGCAGCATCTTTAGCATATTCTTGGCATAACAGCCCTTCACTAGCAAATTATGCTGCAAAGGTTCCATATGTGAGGATCCACAAAAGTCCAATAGCCATTACTGCCCTTTGGGATTTGGTGGACAAGGATCAGCTGGTCGTTGCACGTGTTCCAGCAAAATCCTATACATACACACATAGCACTGCATCTATATGTGCAGCAATGCATGACACTAGTTCTCAAATAAGCACCTGCTCTGAATACACATGCAGCACTGATGGATATGCATAAATGCTTATACCCAAACACTCTCATAATCAAAACCATAACAAATATAAGTCAACAGTGCTGTGAAACGTTAAACAAACCACTTCCAAGATCCTAGCATTACATGTCTAAGAAAAGATAACAGAAACAAGGACTTAGGGCTAGACATTTGCATTCTCGTTCACACCACTTATGCAACGTATACTATATTAACAAGTTAATATTTGTTAATTAATTGCAGAACGTGCTAATGTAGTATAGATTATATGTTATGTATATATATATTTATTTAGCAGAGCATCACCTCTTATTCTAGCCTTAATCTTCAGTTTGCCTTAATTTTCTTGTATAAAATCCTTAAAATCTTTTGACGCTGAAATGCGTCATATCACTACTCATGCAAGAGTAGTTTGTCTTCTTTCAACATAGTTGGTTAAAAAATCAAATCATGCAAATATGAAAAATGCTCTGTTTGGATACGTTAGAATATTTCAGTAGTGGTACAATCTAAAAATTTCGACTTTCATTTGTTTTGCTGATCTGTATAAGATTTTAAAAAATAGCTATACTCTAAGAAAGTCAGCTCAGCAGTTTTAGAACTATACACATTTAATGAGGTAGTTTCAGTGACTCACAGCAGGTTTTAATCCATTTTTCTACATATTTGTTGGGAACTATTGATTAGGAATATCCTAGCAAGACCAATCTTTTTCTCTGAAAAGCCTAAAGCTCTGTAGCAGATGTATAGTTACCTCATGAAACTTGCGTATTCCACACTACATAGACTCAGAACTAAAAATGAGGGGGTCATTTCAGGACAGAAAAGATAAATTTCTGTTAGATCAAATGCTCTCACGTGCTTTTAATGGAAATCATTTTTTCATACAGTAAGTACTTCTGGAGCCACATATCATTTCACTCCATAATTGTTCCAATTTCTAGATGAGATAGCAGCATTTCTGTACGAACAACATCAGTTGTTTCAATACACATTTGAAACAAGTCACTAAATTGAAATCGTTACACATCTTAATTTTCTTCCCTCGCATTTAAGGTGTGCCTGCATTGCAAGGGATTGGCATATGTAGATCGATGGTTTTCCCCATCCGTACTGATAATTCGTACCCTGAGGATGTAGGCTCTGTTCAGGTTATGAATACGTACCTGCCTTAGTTGCAATTCTCTTGATATGGCCAACCTGCCTTACCATTGCAGCAGTGCCTGTAAATTGCGGGGTTTGAATACTGGATTTGACTGCTCTTCCCCAAATCCCACATTCCTGCATCTTTGAATAGCTCCGGCAGCCTCCTTCTCTACTCATAAACAGACTGATATATCTGGCATTTAACTCTTTGTTTTCCTTTCAGGTTGTTCCAGACTACTGGCACATTTCCTGCCCTCAGCTAACCCCTGCTCTGCCAGCGTGGGATGTTTTTCTATCAAGTTGCCAACGTGCCAAGAAGCATATGTATCTCTTTGTGAATATGGAAGTTATTTTCCAAATTTTGCAGCTTCTGACCCAGAAACAGGAATATTCATCACTGCAGCATAATTTCAGACCTGCCAAGAATATATCAACTATGTCATGTAGATGTGCTAAGGGAAAGGATGAAAGCAGGAGTACGGCAATTCCCCCTGCTCCCTACAGTAGCTATACAGAGAGTGATGAAGTACATCCTTGTGCGGGTAAGACCAAATCCACTGATGCCCAATTCATTCCTGTTGAGGACCCATCCTCACAGAGAGGAGTGAAAGGTCTTACATTGTGTTTCCACAATATTTGAGATTGCCAGTGCCTGAATCCATAACGAAACTAGAGCATCTTGACCAACAACTTGCTCTGCCAGATCTCCTGAAAAATGTTCTTTGATGCCCTCTGATTGTGGATCCAGAAGGAATCCGAAGCTTCAGGAAAGTGTTCTGCACACTGTGACTGTGACAATTTTGAGGGACATTTTGATTCAAAGAAGGAGGGATTCTTAATTAAGGGTGACTTGGGCTTCCTTCAACGTGACTAGGTACACTTAAAGCAAGAAGTTCCAAAGGAAGTTTACACCAGCAGCCAACACTTCATCACTGTCACCCTTGCCTTCTTGGCATGAGATGTTTCCCAAGATAGTCACTGGTCAAAAAAACCCATATAAACATAGAAGTAAAGGGTTTGTATACTCCCTTATTGATTTTTAATTACATTTATTTCTCCACAAACCTCTCAAGAGCCATGAAGTTGCAAGATGGGTTTTTTCCTGATGTTTTAAACATAGTTTAAAGAAACAGGTATGTTTGGGCTATGCTTTTGCCATCAGTATTGCCCCTTGACAAGATAGCATTTTTCAAATTTTCTATGCATAGTGGCTATATATTCATTTATAGGAGGTGGCAGGTGCTGTCTTGTGATCAATGTCCTGCTTAGTAGACATGTTTTCTACAGAGATAAACTACAGACTTCCTTTATGGGCACGTCCAGCCGCTCAGTTCTTGGCCTTTATCTCCTATGATCATTCAGGAGAGGGGGGTGTAGTCTCTTGCTGTCAGCCAAGCAGCACTTTTTTCAGTTGCTTGTAGTTGTTCTGCAGATTTTTCTATATTTGTAGAAGACACTACCTACAAATTTGTGATTCAGAAGAAATTGCTAATTACTGTTAAGGAAAATTCTTACTGACCTGCCTATGTAACGGACTTTGTGATCGTTTTGTGGGTATCTGGCTGCCATCAGGCTCATTCTAAAAGTTTCCTTGTCTACATCAAGAGAAGTCCCTTGCTTTTCTACACAGGTGTTCCAAATTTTTTGAATCCATGATAGATTGCTCAGCCTAAGAAAAGCAAGATATTTTATATTATCTTGATTTACTGCACTTCTGAATAGTTGATTGTGTGCAAAAATCGAGTAGAGAAAAAACCAAAAATAACGTAATTGCACATTTTCTTCTTATATTTTTAGTAGTTTAGCAACGTATTTGGATTGCTGCACATGAACTACAGAAGGAATGAAACTTAAATCAAAATTGATGCTATAGTTGTCTGATATTAGATTCTAGTCTAGTCACACAGATTTGAATAGTAATACTACTTGTGTAGTCAAAGTTATTCAAATGCATAGCTGTTTAAAAAACTGTATAGTAAACCACTTTCAGAGTAGTTGACTTCATTATCTGCATACTTACCATAATTGAGAGGTGATCAATATTATACTGATGTTTGTTCTTACCGCATATTGAGATTCTGAATCACTTACCTTTTACTGAATAAAGAAGATGAAAAACAAAAATAGTGCCATTTTAAAATTTCTCTTTTTAGGTCTTTTCTACAGAGATCTCCAAGTTAATTACAGCTGTTAATTTAAAGTAGACTAAGCTATATTAAATGTCTCAGTATGTATTTTTCTTCTGAATTAAAAATGACCTTAATTCAATTTAGTCTAACTCACTTTGGAAGAGAAATAGGCTATGTTGAATGAAGGTCACTTTAATTCTAAGACAGTTCACACAAAGAGTTCACCAGGTTTTTGTACATTCTCTGCACCCAATACATTAGGAATGATGAGGACTAGTAGTCATATATCTAAGTCTAAGCTTCACTGTATTCTGCTCAATTGCATGTCCTGTCAATTGTGTCCCACTGACACATATCACTGTATTGGGTAAAGAAGTCTAGCTAAAAAGCTTTTTAATGCATAATCAGCTCTTCAGATGTAGTATCTTTAGTAGTGCCATCTAAAAATAGAAAAACAGTCTAAGATGTTTTTCCTGGTTTATTATTTATATTTAAAGCATATTTTTTAAACAGAAACAGAATCACTTTCCCGAACCTGGAATTTTACCCGTTTATCTTTCTACAGCCTGTTGATTTTCTCTTAGGGTTACAGCACAGTTCCTAGAAATACTAGGGGTTGTGCACATATGACTAATTGAAGGTAATCCATCCCATTTGCTCTCATGGTTATTATTTCTTCTGCATACACCATCTTTTTTCTGCAAGTGTCCTTTGTTCTTAAGAAAACAGTCATCCAAGGCAGACATGTCAGCAACATGCAGTTTGTTCATGGTTCAGACCCCTGGTGCTTGCAGTCAAATTAATGCAAGCTTAATGTCCAGCTTCTCCCCTCTGCTTTATTTGTGTTGTTATTCCTTGTTTGATTTCAAGCTCTGTGTGCTTTTCTGCCTCTCATATCTTTGTTTTATGCTATTTTGAGCTCTTGGTCATATCTAAGGTACCAGACCACTGTCCAGTCCAACACTTAAGTACTAGTTTCTTGGCAGATTCTAAATTGCCTCATCTGGACTCTGCTTCTCCCAGGAGTCTATTTCTGTATTATTTGCTCCATTTTCTGTTGAGAACCAGGGGCTTTTTAAAATTGGAAGTTGTTTTTTTTTTTAATCTAAAAATCTTCATTAGATCTTACCCTAAGGCAGGCTAATTCCATGCTTTATTGTAACACCTGTAACATAAAATCGTCTCCCCAATCTTTTAAATACTTTTAAACCTTCAGGTTCAAAGCATATAACTTTCATATGCTTCATTTTTATTTAGAATGCAATACTCCTCAATTTTCTGTAACAGCTTCATGAATAGCCTCCTTTGCTTGAATTGCTGAAAACTGTTAAATATGCCAAATGCATCAGCACTTGCTATTTTCAAAAGGAAAATCTCGTTCTGGTTGACTTGCTTTTAAATAACACTTACTGCTTTTAGATGTACATTGAAGTGTTCTTGCCTTCTTTTCCAGTAGTTTCTGGTATTTCCAGAGTTTGAGCCTTTAAATGCTCCAATTTCTTCTGTGTCTTTCTTTGATTTCTTTTTATTGCTAGTCCCATGAACGAGGAGTCATCCCAGGCTCAGAGGATTACAGTAGATGTTCTTTAATCATGTGTGTCTGTAGTACCTTTTCCTCACACTTACAAGCCAGAAAGCTAAACCTCTAAAAGAACAGTTAGACCAGTAACCTTTCATTAGGAGAAATAATAAGCAAAAAAAAATATTATAGTGTCATATTCATAGGTGTGAATCTATTGAAAAAAAAATCCATGCAAGAAACAAACAGTAAAAGCCACTTTGCATCTGACAAAAAGAAGCCAAGAAACCAACTTAGAAAGTTTATTTAATATTTGTAAATCTATTTTTGGTTTGTATTTGACTGACAAAGCTAGAAGGAGAAATATCTATGATGCTAGCCAAGAAAAACATATTAATCCTCAGCAACAAAAAGAAGTGGCTATTTCAATTGGTTGTAATGCAAATGTCAATATAAAAGCTTTTTCCTCTCAAATCCAGAATCTGAGAAGCCATTGGCAGAATGTGCTTTGATATTAGTAGATGTTCTGTATATTTAATAGATGCATGACTGATCCACTAAAAGAGAGAAATTGAATGTTTTCAAGCATTTTTCTTATCTCATGAAACAGCGAACTTTGACTTCTACTTGCATTTCATCCAAGCCAGATTTTCTTTAAACTCAGTTTCACATCTGAAATGTTGAGCTAATTTTCTAATAATAGTTGAAATAAATCTAGTGCTTCCAGTGAAACTTTTTATTTTTGCAATCCATATTAAAAGATGGTAACCATGTGAAATAGAGTTTTTTCACAGGAATGTGAAAGACAGGGCTTTTTAATTGGTATTAGGTATTACCATTTTAATTATCACATTTACATGAAAGAACTCCATTCATTCCATTTTGTGCAAAGGGCAGATCCATTCCCAAGTAATATATTAAACAATAAATGTCTGCATATTAAAATTACCCTTAAGCATTCCTCATTTCCAATGCTGTAATTCCTTTCAAATAATTTCTGGTAAAGACAAGCAATCAAGATCTCTAACAGAGGATGTATAGAAGTCTGACTGTGTTAGGGATAATGTCTGCACTTACTTGTTATGTCCAGGTGCAACATTTTAACTCAGAGGTGATGGGATTTTCTGTGTAGATCACTTGAAACAGCAGCTTTTTTGTCCTTTGATATCTCTCCTCAGAAATCTTCCCGTCTACTTTATTTTTCATCACAATAAAAATTATCCTCTGACCTAAACATAATTTCCTTTTGTTCCTCCTAGTTTTACTTCTTTATATTGCTAAAATAAAATTAAAAAAAAATCCATTCCTCTCCAATAAATGTTGTTTTCTGTACCCCAAAGACTTAATATGCCTTTAGTCTTGCACTCTGCTTTTACCCGTTTCCTATCCCTTTTGGCCTCCCTTCATCCCCTCTCCCACCATGTTCTATTTACTTGCTCTATTTATTGTACTGCAAATTTACTACCAGAATCATTATTTTGTAAGAGTTCACAAAGCTAATGAAATTCAGCAGCACACTTTGGTGGTGCTTAGCATCCCTTGCTTCATCCAAATAATTGGCACATTAGATCTTATTTTCACAAATAGGGTTGAATGTAAAGATGCAGGCATGTCTAAACCAGCTGAGGCCCTACCTGGTCATTACTGAAAAGACAAACCACAGTTGAGATTTTTAATCCCCTGAGCACACACACGCAGGGGCAAAGGCCATAAAAGCCATTGCCGAGGAGAAAATATTTTCGTGAAGTTGCGAATGAAATCTTGCTTTCTTCATACTCAAATGAAGTTTTGCCATCAGTGACATCAGGATGTTACCTGCAACACTGGGCCTCGGTTGGCTTTCTATTTTTGCAGCTGTTACTTCCCATAAACTACCTTAAAGAAAATACTTTGCTTACATGCTCTCTTTCATTTCTGCCATAACATTCCATCAATTTATTGCCAAGACAAGAGTATAATTAGCCATATACAGGCCCTGAAGGTTAGCATAGGATGGTATACTGAATGGGCACAAAGGACATGTTAGAAATGGTTCTCCTGGGTAAATAATTTGTTCTTATAATTTCCTAGGAATGATAAATGCAGGTTACATTGTTCTCCTTTAGTTAAAAGCAGTTTCCCTATGGAGGACAGGGGAGGGATATTTTCTTTCTATCCACTATGTGTTTGAAGGGGGAGCTAAATGGTTTGTATAATGACTCTTTGACATGCAAATATTAATAATAAATTCAATACCAATACTTATCGTTTATGCAGTGCTTTTTCATCCATAAGTCTCAGGGTGAGACAGTAAGATGCAGTCAGAGGCTCCTGAAAGTTTCAGTGGTGTTGGAGAGTAGCAGTCCCATGGCAGCTGGGATTTCAAGGGAGGAGAGAGGAGAAAGGCTGGAGGAGGTACAGGGAGAGCAGCAGAACCCCTGCCCGAGGGCAGCTTCACCCTGCCGCAGGGAGAAGAGCATGGTAACTGGTAAAGGAATGAAATGGTGCAGGACAGAAAAGAAGAGGGTTTGAACATGGTAAAGAGAGAGGAAAACGAAGCCAGGAGTATTGGAGCACATACATGTGCAGAGAAAGGAAAACAGATAAAATCATTATGGCAGAGAAGTTGTAGAACTTGCATCATTCAACAGGAAAATATGCAATATGGTCTTTTAAGAAAGAAAATAGTAGGGGATGTAACCTATTTCGTTTGGAGAGAAAAAGTGTTTGTTACGACTAGAAGAACCTATGATTTTATTACAATCTCAGCAATACACATGTGGTCCAGGTTCATCCCTGCCTGTGTGTCTGCTCCATGTGTGGAGCTCTCTACTCACTCCCCGATGGCTCTGAGTGGAATAACTTGCAGACTTCTGGTCTGGACACAGTCTTCTAATATATGTTTGGACAGCTGCTTCACAACGGGGGCCTAATTTTGAATGGGGTCTCTGTTTTCTACCGTAATTGAAATAATAAATCATAATCACTCAGTAACATTGTCACTATTGCTTCTTGGACATAAAAATCCCATGAGATCATAAGGAAATGTAAATTATGTTAATATTATCTATTATGGACACAAAATTTACAATCCATAGTCTGAAACAAAACCAAAAATCATCATGTCTATGTAAAGTATAATTGTAGCAATCTTTTGTTTCTTTGCTACAACAAGTAGTTGTGAAGAATTTCAAGGATTCTCCTACCCGAGGATGTGCGTTTCTCCATAGGCAGCGCACTCTGCAAGGTTCCTTTGCTTTTTGTGATTTTGGAGACTATAGCACAGACAGGACAGGCCCCTTTAAATCTCTCTAGTTTATTTGGTTGCTTAGGACAACCCCTGTAAACATCATGTGGTCTTCAAAAACCTGGGGACCTCGAGGAAAAATTAGGTCATTTTGGGATGGACAGATCCTGTGTATCCGTACCTGTATGAGGAGACATATGCTTTTGCAGAGCTTTATTTTGTATATTTCTTTTGGAATGCTTCATGCTTTTATGGTCTGTTTTAATTTGTGATATATGGCAAAAATAAACATGTTTTCTGGCAGCAGCTTTTTTCTTGTTTTCTATATTGCTTTCTGTTGTGACATAAATATTTACTGATTAAATATTTATATACAATGAAAGACAACTATAAGAAAGAAGACTTTGACTATACAAAAGTGACAACTCTGCTTATCATTTTATTTTGATAGTGTGTTTTTATTGTGCCTTTTGAGGCAATAGCTTTAGAAAGGTGACAAGCGTATTGGAAAGCTAATTTTAAAATACTGGGGAAATTCAAATAAGAGTGAAAATGTTACCCTTTGCAATATGACTTGCCAATTAGACATGATAAATAGAGGGGTTAAATATTACCCAACTGATAAATATTTCAAAACTTGTTCTTACTGAGATGAAACAGCAAGTTCTTTCTTACACAGAATTTGGAAGATTTAAAAACCCAACAATCTGGTGGTTCTGTGTCCCTGATATTTCAGAACTCTTTTTTTTTTTTCAGATAATGTTTTAGAAATGAGATTAAAAGTTTATCTAGTTTGTCTCCTCTCCTGGCAGTCTTTCATTACAATGAATTGCTCCAGAAAATTATTACTATAACTGCTATATATATTATTACACTACTACTTTTCTGGATTTAAAATATGATATTCTTCCTATATATCCCTCCTTTTCATAGCTGTCCATAAAATAATTGCTATCTGTGGGAGATATATAGACAGGTGAACTTGGTCATGCATGGACAAGTTAACTTTGACCTCCATTTTATGTCTGTAATATTTAAGATTAAAATTTCCTTTTAGTTCTTGTTAACATTGTAGCTCTATAACTTTTATTTGATATAAAAATACACCTCTTAAACTTTAGCTATGAAAAACTCATGGCACAATGTCATACTATTTCATGTATAAAACCTGTGGATTTGTGATTAAATGATGAAAAAAGTCTCAAGGAGTAACTTTATTAGACTAACTGAATCTCACAAATTAATATTAAGTTATTTGGAGCTTTTGGTTGAATCCTGTGAATGTCACTTGTCCGTTCATTTTTCTGAGAGAGAAAAAGGAATTTAAAGCAATTCTTGTTTATGTAATCCAAATTCCTATCATCTGAAGTCTTCTATAGTCTTTCAAATGAAAGCAAAATAAGCAGAATATATAACTGAGTCAAAACAGGGAAAAATTCAGAGCAATTAAATTAAATGTGAATTTAAATCTTGTGTAACTGTGGCTGGAACTTTGAATGGTAAAATTCTTCGCAGACCTGCTGATTCCAGTGCACTTTTTATAAAACATGAAGTGGTACTGAGTTATTTCTCTTCTACCAACTTTGTTGCAATAGACTTTTATTCTAACATAGGGGTAGAATGGGACTTGGAGATTAGCAAACCCATAACCTGCCACTGTCTGCTCTAGATCATCAGCTGAAAAACTCTTTTATTTTTAAATGGAAGCACGGTGTTCTAAAGAAATTAGGGTTATTATCAGGCTATCCTTTCTACATTTGCATCCTACTTATTACCTTAAAGAGGGATAAAACAGCTTTCAAGACATAAGCTATTTTTTGCATGGAAATCCACATAAACTCAGTGAGATCATTTCATAGTGTGCTATTCCACAAGTCCTCACTCCACACATTTCAGTTTATTTTATAATCTTGGTTAGTAGTTCCTGTTGGTGAATGCTGCACAATAAAGACAAATTTTCAGTCTCTAAGAATGATAGGACAAGAGTGAATAGACACTATTCAGACTATAGAAAATATTACCTATATCGGGGTATTCTTAGTTCTCCTGCGAGTTAACATCTATATTGTTTATCTTTTCTAAAACCAGATATTCCTGTTGTAAACAGCAAGCAAGATTTGATTGAAAGGGCTAGGTAAACAAAACTCTATTGCTGAACAGGGAAATTCCTTCTACAGTCTGAATTAAATCTCACATACCTGTCCAGACAACTATTGATTAAGTTAATATGAGATATGCAGTACAAAAGTTCCTTATAAAAGATAACACAAAATGAAAAAATCCTACAATCCATACTAGAGAATTTCAAAGGAAAGATGCTTGAATTCCAAATTCCTCTGAATCCTGTTGTATCAGGGCACTGAGGGCACTAATAAACCTTAATGGCCCTGACCACCCTCACCTGGAGCCTCTCTCACACCCATAGACTCAGGACCTCTATTTAAGTTCAGCTCTGAGCCCTCAGTTCTTGTTGGTGCTGCACTGGAGGAGTGCTGACCTGCATAGTCACAGCCTAGCTATGGCCCCTGTTGATTGCCAGCTTCAAGCGGGATGGCTTCCCAACTTGGTATCAATCCTGCATCATTTTTATGAATCTGCCTGGCAGTTACTGGACCTTATCCTGGTGGATACCCACTGACTTGCTGGCCTGACCTTGGACCTGCATCATCACCATCATACTGCCTTATGATATGGGCTCTTGGTTGGCTCTGTCCACCATCTCCAGGTCTGTCTTGCGTACCTTGCTTGTGTACTGTGGGGCTGGTCCCTGGGGTTGTGGGATCTCTCTTGGCTCATGTTCTCTTGGGAAGCAGCCCTGTTCTTGTTCTTGCTGCCTTCTGACATGTTGTATCTTTGTAATATATCTGAACTCTTAAAGGTTCATTTAATTTGCAGAAGACTCAGACTGCTGCCCATAGCCCAGATCCAGTGAGAACTTCCGTGCAGTGCCTTCCTATGTTCTGTATTTCTTGTGTGCAGAGCTGTCCCATCTAAATAGATACTAATCCTGTATTACTTATTGCTATATGGCACAAACTCAGATTTGGTAGGTGTTGCAAAAGAGGCTACTATCTTTCTATACTTAACTATTCCCATAAATGCAAATGGGTAGTTGTTGTCCCCGCTACAATAACTTCTACTTTCTCACTGCAGAAATCTCTTGCTGCTTCTACTGCTCTTATGTTCTCTGCTGTGACATCCCAGTTTGAGTGGGTGAGGTGCAATGTGTGCTAACTCCAAGCTGCCTGCCTTGCCAGGCTAACAGGCGCTCCAGGAAACTGAACTGCATTGTAGAGGCACCTGAGCATCTGACATGATGTATAAGCAAGTAAGCTCTGGTGGATCAGAATTCAGTACATGTAGTTAGAAGTCTTTGAATTATGCAGCCCAGTGCATCTTGTAGTACTGGTATTAGGAAGAATTTTCCACTGTTAATGAAACTTCTCTGTCTTGCTGCCCTGGAGAAGTCAGTATTGAGTATCATGTCCTCTCACTATGTTGGTTTTTCCTCAGACACCTACCTAGTAATGAAACGACTGTGAATATGGAAATATTTCATCCCTTCTTCAGTGTACCACATGGTACAGATACATCTATTGTGCCTTCGTAAATTTCTCTTTTATAGGTGGAAAAAAAATTGAAGCATGTATACTTAAAATCTCAAAGGATTCTATAGTCCTGTTGTCATTAAAGTGTTTCTCACTATTGCAGAGGTAATTTACAGTTGTATAAAAGAAAAATGCTCTCTGCAACAACCCCAAACCTATTACCCATGCAGCTGGAAGCTACTTTGAGGTACAACAGTAGGCCCAAATAAAGAGGTTCTCATATTGCTTAGGATTTTTTGAGAAATTTGTGTGTAGAAACAGTCAGGAACTAACATTTCAATATTTTAATGGTGTGTATTAATGAAATTAAAACTTCAGGTTAATAGTCTGCATACAGTTTTATTCTAGTTAAGTGAAGATCAACTCTTCAATATTCCTTTTCATATGAAAAACATCGTATTTCTGTGGTATGAAGTTCTCTAGTTTAGCTAATATAAAGACTTGTATCTAGAACTAAGATTTTAGAAGCAGATTTGCTAGCTAACTCGACTATAGGAATGTTCCGCAGAATGCAAATTCTGAAGACATTGTATGAAAAAATAATTTAATTTTAAACTATATATAAGAAACATCACAAGGCTATAAATAATACATCTTAAATATGTTAAATTTTGTAAGACACATTATGACATCTAATCTATTGAGCACATGAATGGGATTTGGGAGGACTTGTGCACCTTCCTCTGCCAAGGACTCCAGAGGTCAAGTTCCAAGCAGCACACAAAGTGTGAAGTAAATTAGATGAATGCTGAAAATAGATTTTGCTCAACCTTGTACATATTTCAGATCATTATCTCCTGTGTGGCTTTTGACAATGTAGTTATCTGATAGGCACAAATTCATTGCTGACAATACATTGAACCAATGGCATTGGAATAAATTTGAACCTGTATCCATTGCCTTAAAGGAGATGCATAATATTTACCTGATAGGAATGTTGTGAGTAATTCTTGCATGATATTGCCAAGTGAATAACAGATTTGCCTATGACAAAGGTATACTAGCCTATCCAAACAAATTCTAATATTCTCTGCAAAATTATTTAATTCTCTGTCTTCCCAGACCAAATTTAAATTAATAAATCATCAAGAGACCCTAATAATGAAAGTAGGTGCAGGCTTTTCTGTCAACTGAATCAACATCTTCAAAAGATTTAGAGCTTCTTTAGGTCATAAAGCTTAGATACCAGTTATCTTCCTTAAAAATCGTTATGGTGATAGTAATATAATGTAACACACAATAGTTGCTTAAATAATGGTTCAATTCCTATGTCCAGCCGCAAAGGAGAAGCGGCCCACAACCCTCTACTTGGGGCTGCAGGCCAGCAATAACATAGGTAGCCTTTAGTAACACTGTATGATCTTACCCCAATTTGTGAATATTTATGAAAACTCTTTTTATTTCCTGGATGACTACATTTAGTTGACCAGCAGATACAAATTTCTACTTTCCTTCAATTTATGCCTCATTTGATCTTACAGCCTTCATACAGTGGATATAATTTTTTCTTTTTTTACTGGCTTGATGGCTGCTCAACAAAAAGAAACACCTCAACAAAAAGAAACAGCTCTCCAAACTGCTGAAGTTCTGGGACTCCCTTCTCAAACAGGGGCAGAGAGCAGATGGGAACTTGGAGAGATTATTTGAAAAAGAACCTCCAAGCTTTGATCACTAAACAGATAAAGACACTCTGAAATGATATTTTGTGTGGTTAAAAATAGAAGTGTTCAGATCTTAAAGCTGTTCAAAAATGTGCCAGAACCGAAGGGGCCCCATTAAGCTTGAGTGTAATTGACCATAGCCTATGGATACCCTTGGTGTTACGGTATCTGCTTATGTCTGTACTGAATTTCACTTGGAGCGTGTTTGGAGTGATGAGGACTATAAAAAGTTATTGTATATGAAATGTTATATAATGTCAATATTATACTGCTACAGCTTGTAAATTCACATTGATCTGTATAATAAAAGATGTTTACAGTAGTAAGGAACTCAATCAAGTGTGCATCTGCTGATACAGGAAAAAAAAAAAAGCCATCTTGCTGGGCATTTGATTTCCAGGAGATAATCCCAGACAGTACTCTGAAGATTAGAGAGATAGGAGATAAGAAGCTGTGACAGGCTGGCAGTATCTGCCTGAAACACCATCCCCTATTAGCAGGTGTTGGTGCTGCTGGGAAGCTGTTCATGGATTTTGCTAATGCACTGAGCAGATGGCTTATAAAAGAAATGGGTGTTGCTTTTTGAAGCAAAAAATATGTATAGGCTGAGAAGTCTTCTAGTGAGAATTCTGAGGGAATATAGAGGGAACTTGAGCTGAACCTTGTTTCTTCATTCGTAATGTTATCTAGTCAGATGCTAGGAAATGGGTGGTTTTGACAGCACAGACTATGTTTGGACACAGTTTTATAGCAAGTGGGAAAATGCACCTGTTCAGAAAAGCACAATTAACTACTTTGTAAATATATTCCAAGATGAATGTTGTGCAAACAGAAGAAAACACACTTGGAATAGCTAAGTTTCCTATTGTACAGCTACATGCTGGTTCTGTTTCAGGGCTTTTGAAGTTCATGATTGTTGCTTTTAATGTTTTGAAACTGTCATCTTGGCATTCCCCAGCACTAACAGTTGCATGAAGATACAACCCAATTCAACAGGAGAGCCAAAATGCAACTTCAGTTTTTCTGGACCATATCAGACTGCATCATACTGCAGCTCTGTAAGCTGATGGTTGAGTAGACAGGAGAAATAGGTTTGCATTTTGAAGCTTATTTTGTGACTTTGAACAAAGACCAATATTCTTTAGAGAATTTTAATTTTCATCTTTGTAATTTGAGGGAATTATATTTACTGACTTTGAGATGGATTACATATATGGAGCATTACAGTGCTCATAATTGTTCAGGGAATATGTTACTAATAACAGGAAAGGTGAAATAGGGACTGTTAATATATAATCAACCTTTCTCTGAAAGATAGGATTGATCTGATTGCCCCATCATTCTTCTACTAAAAAATTAAAAGTCATGAAGGTACCTAGGATCCCTGGATGGAAAAACAGGAAAAAAAACTAAGATGATTCATAAAGATGTAGATTTCTGATAAAGCACATTCTTCCTGATCTCTGGTTTTCTGTTTTGCCTATGTTTGTTTATTTGTGAAATTCATAAGATGATCTTCATTCCATAAAAGGTATTTTTATTGCTAGTTCTATTTACAATAATTATCCAGACACATCTGTTGTCCCAAGCGCATCAATGTTCAATATTCAAACTAGCTCAATATTAAAAATAAAACTCTATTTAATGCTCCCAATCAAGTATCTGTGTATTTAATACCCTGTTTTGGTTTCTTGCTAAATTCTGTTAGCTCTAATGTTTCAACATGGAAGTAGCGAGTACCATCTACTTTTGGAGTGATTCAGAATGCAGATCACATTAAAAAAAGTAAATCTGATCTGCTTCTGGGAAACAATAACTAAGAGCATGTTCTGCAAGAGATTAATGCCTCCCAGGAATGGAGATAAGAAAAAGCATTTATGCTGTCAGGATCTGGCCTTTGCTGGGAGGCTGTGCCAGGTTGTGACTTCCCAGCTGAGACCGGCATCCCTTTGTACCAGCCCTCCTCTGCAAAGGGGAAGCATCGGCTGCACCTTGGAAATGAGGCTGCCAGAAAAAGCCTCGCAGGAGGAGACCAGGGCACAGTTGTATTGCCAAGCTCCGGGTTTGCCTGTGAAGTGTAAAGCAACAGCTGGGTACAATCTCTCATCATAAACTCTCATTTGTGATTTGCTCTCTTCCTACTATGTAACATAATTTGCTCAGCAGAGGGGTGCATCTCAGACTTTGGGGTGTACAGACCTGGTTTAGGGTATGGAATGTGGACATATAGCTAAAACAAAGCAGGCAGGATCTGCTGTAGGCCTGAAGCAAGCTTTGACCAGGAGATAACATGCAATGCATGTAAATCTTGTAAATGGTTTCATCTGCAGTCAGTGGCAGCATTCCAAATGACTAATGGAAAGAAAATCAAACCTTTCCCTGTAAGCATCCTGTAACACAGCTTTCTCAAAGCTGTGAGAAGAAATAAAGAATGCTTACATGGGGACAAGCTTAGATCCTGTTGCCTCTGCTTTAGCATGGGATTTCTATCATTAAAATTTAGATCTGTTCCTACAAACACTTACCTACACAAACAAGCATGTGAATTTCCATGAGATTACATGTTTGTGGGCAGAAATTATACCTCTGCTGCTTTTTTTGACAAGCCTAACAAAGGTTTGAGTGGTAAATAAATGATAATTTCTGCATATCAGTAAAAACTGCAATGTAAACTGTAATCAAACCAGATGAAAAATACGATGTCTATAAGAAGTAAGAAATTCTTCAACCTTACAAGCTACAAATCCATACCACACGAGAAAACAGTGTGACATCTCTCTAGGATTCCCTGAAGGATTTTTCGTGTCTTTCTGTCCTTAATAATCATTCTAGTATTTGCAAGAAGCCTACAACCTGTTCCTGTTAAAATATCAGCTTACCTTGAAGATGTTAAAGTAGAACAAAATATAATACTGATCAACTTGCAATTAAATTTTCAACTGACTTGCTTCATATCATTTAACATTGTTGACTTTCTCTGTTGCAGTTCTTTCTGACCAAGAAAGGTTTCAACTAAGCCTACTAAATATATTTATTTCTAATTACCTTAGAAAGGTAGTTGCAGAGATTCTCATGGAAGGCCTATTTTAGCCAAGAGACTGTTCAAAAATAGATTTTAAGGGTATGTGGTAGCGAGGAATGTGTGATATAAGAATGTAACAGTATGAATAAAGTAAGTTAATTGGCAAAACAGAAGAAAACCCAAACATTAGCAACCAGAGTAAGTCAGTAAAATATTACAGGTGGTTCCACAGCCAACATAAATCAGCCTAAATCCAATGCCATGGCGATTTCCACTGCTTGTAAATCTGGCTCCTAACCTCGAGGAACAGAGGAAGAGGATAGATCCATTATCTTGATAGATTATGTATTAAATTTCAGTTGGGCTTTTATTCTTTCCAAAAAAGATTTTTTGGAAACTTTATTCTTTTGATTACATTTCAAAAAAATCTTTATTTGACAAATGTTTCTCCATCTTTTTAATCTTTAATGCATTTATCTGATTAGGTCATGTGCCTTATGGTAAGAGGCAATGTATTTCAGGAAAAGACTGAAATGGCTCTTTCAGAGTGGCAAACAGCAGTTACGCACCCAGGAAGAAAAACATTGGTTGCAAGACCAAACATGAAGGGGAAAAAAAAAAATGGTTTGAAAACGCATATAAAGCAGCAGAC
>NW_009617830.1:0-1416 GCF_000690535.1 Cariama cristata
AAAAATATACAAACCCAATATTGAGCTTCGATCACGGGATGGCATGCCGCGGCGGCTCACAGTGCTCACGTGGCAGGGCGGACACCCGGATGTCCCAAACTGGACTCAGCAGCAGATGGGAACCGGATCCAGGAATGCATGGATTGGGATCAGAGGCGGGGGAGGAAGCAGAGTCGAGTCCTACAGAGATGCTGCCCATGAAAGAAGAAGAGCCGACCCCCGTGATCTTTTAGCTTTATACCGAGTATGAAGTGTATGGGATGAAATACTTCGCTGGTCAGTTTTTGGTCACCCCTGTCTACTCCTTCCCACCAGTGTGACCCTTTTATGCCTTTTCACTTGTGGACCATAAAAGAGCCAACAGTGACCTCGGTTCCCACAGCATTAAGTACAAACGTGGGCCGTTCTGCATACCAATCCTACTGTTACCTTAGTAACAACTATAAACATCAAGCGTTATCAATTCTAAAAGCAGACCCTGTCTGAAAAACATGTGGTCAACTTCAGAAAGTGCAGCTGCTTAGAAGAAACTTAACTGAAGGAAAATCTACTGAAAGGAGAATTGGTGCTGGTTTAGTCAAAACCAGGACAACTTGTGTTTACATTCTTCATGGGTACCTGTGGTTGAGGCCTTCAGTGCAAGGTACAACATCTTGCACAAAAAGAGCCTTGGATCTTTTTCTTGATCAAGTCGATGATTAAGTGCCTGCTTTGTTCTACGGCACTTCTCAGCATGGTTTTCACTCTCTTTTTTTGTAGGAATGCGCACCTTTGTCTTGTCAGGTCCACGCCTGACGTCTCCTGAAATGCCCTCCCTCACTTAGGGCAGGGCATTCTTAGCCTGGTATTTTGCCTCCTCTATGTAGCTGTTTTCAAGGCAGGAGAGGATGCAAACATTGCCATCCAGACCAAGCAGAAGTGCAGGGAGCAGTAAGGTCACTGGCAGAGGTGTTTGTAGGTGCTTGAGTCAGGGGAAGTGTTCCTGCAAGTCTTCTATACTTCTTATGCTTCCTTTGGGTTTCATTGCATTGTCTTCAATACTCCAGGTGACTTAAAAAAACCCCCAAACTTGTTTGGCACTGTGTCCTCTACACAGTCTTCAAAACACTAAACATCTTCTACTGAACATGCTATATCCACTGGAAGCACTGGAAATACATGCTCTGGTTTGGTCAAGCTACTGTACAAGAGTTTGGGAAAAGCCTGCAGGACAAGTCCGCAGGTAAATAAATGAATCGTAAAATGACATCTTCAACTCGATCAGGTTGCTCAGAGCCCCATCCAACCTGGCCTTGAACACTTCCAGGGATGGGGCATCCAAAACTGCTCTGGGCAACCTCTGCCACTGTCTCACCACTCTGACTGTGAAAAGTTTCTTTCTTATATTTAGTTTGAATCTACCTTCCTTTAGTTTAA
>NW_009617831.1:0-9117 GCF_000690535.1 Cariama cristata
TCCCAGAGATCTCTTCCAACCTCATCGATCCTGTAATCTGCAAATGTGATTCCATGATTCTGTCATCTGCAAAAGGGGGCACAGCACAGAATGAAATGCAACGGAGGCAGCAGCTGGGAGGGCACGGCATGGAGGACCACAAGGTGAGATGAGATGGTGGAAGAGGGCAGGGTTATCACAGAGACGAGGATGACAGCGGGCTTTTGAGGGGAAGCTTGGTGGAGCCATGGGCTGCCTGGGAGAAAGTCCCTGGCCAATGTAGAGGTCACAGGTCCCCTGGCCCACGTGCCAGAAACTCCCCAAAGCTTCTTAGCTGGAACGGTATTGCATTTAAATTTGATTTACTTGTCTTAGGAAGCCACATCAAGGCTACAAATACATTTGGATAAAAATATTGGTATTCATGGAACCACAGCTATATTAAAAATGTAATTTTGTCGTAACAGAAAGCAATGGCTATTCAAAAATAATGACCGTGAAAACAAGGGCTCTGTTTCATTGATGTTCCACATGCAGAAAACACATACTGAAGGAACTAGGGCACTTGTGTGCATTAAGCTAGCCCCGCACTTAAATCTTCACAGGATTAAGAGCCTATATGGTAAGGATGGATGTTAAATCTGTTCTTACAGTGGAAACAGAATCAAGTCGTGCTCCAAAATGCGAGTCAAGTCAAATGAACATTTCTATCATTCTTATTTCAGGGAGAAGTAATTTGGCTGGGAAGGAAATAAGGCACCACATGCCACCTCCTTGACTTTTTAATGCTCTTCTCTTTTTAGATAGTATTAACAAATTAAGCTGAGGTTGTGTCTCCATGGTGGCTATTTACATGCCAGTGATAATAAGATTGGCATATTTGCTTGTATATGTATTTAGGTATGCCATTCTTTTGCTGTCTGGTACATCTGTAATTATGCATTTCGTTACACTGTAGCGCTATATACTGCATTTTAAACTGCAATGCTACACGATTAAACTCTTTAAAACACTTTTAAAATAATCTCCTTAAAATAACTACAGATAATTAATTAATTTAAGGTAATACACTCCTTAAAAAGTGCACGGATGAACTTTTCAAATTTTTCAGAACCTTTCCAAATTTGCAAGAAGTGACATAATGAAAATATTTGAATTAAGATTTTTTAATGTTTAATATGTTTTAAATCCTGTGAAGAATGGATTTTTCTTGCTAGGTAAAAGCATCACCATTTAAAAAATGAAACAAAACATAGACTGCAAAATGCCAAGCACCCTTTCATTTTTGAAAGCTACTCTGTGTTATTTTAATGCCTGTTGTCATTGACAAAATACTAGGGGAGGCTTTGGAAAGCACGATAGTCCCCAGTAATGCTCTTTAAAATTTTAAATCTTAAAGTTGACTTAGAGCCAAATCTGTCAAACATTCAATTCTGTTCTTTAAAGCATACATGATTTTTCTTAATAATTTCATTATCTTTTTAGAGTAGCATTTCATAAAAAATGTAATGGACCTGGTGCGGCTTTCTTCTTCATGGAAAGCAAGAGTGTAGATGGTGTAACCTGGTGTAAATGAGATCATAGTCACTCTTTCTGCTGAAAATACTGTGTCCTTCATACAGTTTTTATCTGGCAAATTTATTTGATATATGTAATCAGGCAGCGCAGACCGTATAATCTTACCTCCCTTAACAAGGAGGTCTTTGGCAACGTGCCTTACAATTACTAAGGTGTGTCCTTGCTGGAGCTAAGCCCACAACTTGCCTTTTGTGACGTGACTTTCAAATCCTCCGAACAACGATCATGTGAACCACCCCCCATCCAGCAGTGTTGAAACATTTTCTCTCCACTATGACACATGCAAGACAAATATAAACCATTAGTGAATTAACTGCTTTGTAGTTTGCACAGAGCTCTCGGAATACAAAGTAATGCGACTTTAGACGGCTTGATTCCGCTTCCCCATCATGCAATCAATAGCAGCTTTGCTGCTGAATGTGCAGAGACCCAGACCAGCCCAATAAATGCTGAATAGTGTTATTAGTGAAGGAACAGATGATACGGGAACCCTGCCAACACCGTGCAAGCAATCTGCCTGGGGGATGGGGGAAAGGCCCAATGATTAATAGGAGGGGGCTCGATCATCTGGATCGGCAGAGGGGTGGTTGTTGATAGGAGCGACACCAGCTCAGGCTGGCTGAGGATCTGGTCCATAGGAAATTTAATCTGGGGGACGAAGTGAACGAAAGAGCTGTATTGTAAACTACCAAAGCAAGAAAAGGCAAGAGTTTACAATGGATTTAGGATGCAGTTGGGCTTTTTATAAAATAAGGGGATTGACTGAGAAGGACAAAGCAAGGAGACAGGGTTGAGAGAAACTCTGAAATTGCAGCTGAGCTTAATTAACAATTCGCTGTCCCACAATTAATTACTATTAAATTTAAGGTAACAATCAGCTTTCACTGTTTCTGGTTTTAAATTATAAACAATCACCCTGAATGAAACAGTTACCATTTTAGCACAGGGAACTGACTCCATTGCTGTTCTACCAGAAATCACATAAAACTGCTTCTGCCAAAACAGGATTAACTCTTCCATGCCATTATTAAGATATGAGTTAAAACATCCTTTCTGATGGTAACATACAATGTTTTCCTATTGTCTTACACTTCAGCCAGGTGACACTATGATCTGCCATTCAGGCCTTCATTGCCACTTTATTAGTTTGGCAAGTCAGTAGCTAGACCTGTCTCTGTACTTGGAAGCTGTACATCTTTTTATCTCTATTTTTCCTTTTACTGCTAGTGTCCTGCTTTGGCACTCAAATCACAAGCAGAGTGGTAAGCCTGTTATTAAGGCTAAGGCACAACTGAGTATCTAAAACCAAATAGCTTAAAACAAAGGGTCAAATCTTCAAGGCTGAAGCTTGAGCCTTGTCTGATGGTGGTTTTTTTTTTCTAACACCAAGCAAAATCTTCCTTCCCCTTTGGGACCATTTCCCACAGGAGGAACCCAGCAACAACAACTGAGAAAGATGAGTGTGCTGCAACTACTCGGCAACACTCAGAAGACAGCTCATAAAAAGAGTCTGTAAAGAAGGACCTGTAGGATCCCAAAAGCTTGCTTACGCTGCTACTTAAGGATGCAAATGGAGAAGATGCTGAAGCAGAGAGGAGGCGGAGGGGCGATGGCATGATTGACATTTTAGAGAAGCAAAGAGCAATCCCAGGAAGCTTGTGCAAGGCTGGGACCACCCAAAAATATGCAGGATCTTGTGAGGAAGAAGCTGCATAGCTACACAGCTCTTACTGGAAATAGGAGACACAAATTCTTGGTTCCGCTCTGAGATGTACTACATAAAAAAACCCCTCCTAGGTCCCAAATAAGTCAAGGACTGCCTAGCAGGGAAAGGCAAGGCCTGAGTTATTCTGAAGTACTGTGAATGCCCTGAAATGGGCAACAAAAACTTCCCTACAAGTAATTGTATGAAACTAACACCCAACAACTTGGTGGAGATCCACTGAGATGTATACCTCTGAAAAATGTAATTCTTGAATTTTAGGTCCTAGTTATGTTGGTCCAGGGTAGTACGTACTGAGGGCAACCCAACAGAACTCACTTGAATACATTGTTTAATTGTTGAGACACAGTTAAATAATTAAGATGCAAATTATTTCTTGTAATTCCAATTCTGGAACAACTCAATTGTCCAACACAGAGAATTTTCTTTCACAGTCCCTTTCCATGCTCAATAGTGTTTCTGCAGATCAGTAGTTTTCCTGCGTCCCTAATTACTCAGCATCATCATACAGGAGTGGACTGCTAAAATATAAACCAGAACTTCTTCCCTAGGGCAAGTAATATGTTGGAACAACAATGTGAATTCTCTTCATGCCTTGAAGAAGAACATACCAAACAGCTTAAAAGCCCTCACAGGGTAGAATTTGAATGTCCTAGTGATTAATACTTACATAGGAGTTTGCACTAGCAAGTGTCATTGAAGAATTCCTACTACAGGCACAACACAGCTGCAGGGTTACCTTTATTTTATCAAGACGTATTCACATTCACACACAGACGTGAAAAATGAATAGCTGCAAGCAAAATGAAAGTCATTTTTACCTTCTTAAGGTCATGGGTAGGCAGGAGGATGCAGCTGAATAGTTGAAAGTGCACAAGAGAAATAATGTGGTACTTAATTCCATTTGGAAAAGGAAAACTGGAAATAATTTTAACCGTTTTTTTGCCATCATGAAGATGTCACAGCAAAGGAAAGCACCATCTCTAAACTGTCTTACTATTGAATAGAACCTGGGAAAATCCACCATGGACCAAAAGAGAAAGAAATACCACACAGTAGAAAAATAGTTGGCCACAGCTGCTTTTAAAACAATGCATCACATGCCTCGTCGTGGTGATACTATGGAACTGCACTCCAGCTTTTTGGCAGTGGCTTAGGTTTTATCCATTAAAAAAAAAGGCATCACAACTGAGGGCCCAGCCTGGGAAACTCTTCTTGGTGGTAGTGTTCACTGCTACTTTATTTTCCTTCCCCTCAGAAGCGGTGCATATTTGTAACCTCTGTTTTCAGTAGCAAGGATGTGCTGGAGAGATGCAGATACTCGGAGTGAAGTGGGATATAAGATGGCTGCCAAAATAACTGAACTCATTCAGACCTGAACCAGCTGTGAAGCGGAGAGAGGATGCTGAGTAGAAGCAGAAGCCACATACACACAGGTGTGATTACCGCACAGAAACTTCAAATGCCGCGAACAGCATCTGGAGGATGAAAAAAAATAAATCGTGAGGATAAAACAGATTCTGCATTTGTACCAGCGCCTTTTGCTGTTGAAGAGCTGATGAATGAAGTACTGAGTGAAGAGGCTGGAAGACGTGTTCTCTCTGATGGAGAAAAAACAAATAGCGTTTCAGGCAGAAGCACCTGACAGAGAAGAATGAGTTAGCTAAAGGTAAATAAGGCTGAATGTTTCAAATATAGATGCTGCAGGATGAAACAGATGGATTTTTCCTCCAGATAATGGATATATAAGGAGCACTTAGAGAAGTCAATTTTTTTCTGAGGTTAGGCAGCTAAAAAGACAGCTGCGGAGACTAGAGTCTGGCAAACAATAAAAATTAAGCTCCGATGACTGTATTGCATTTACTGAAAGAGCTGCAGAGCATTTGTGGAGAGATCTCTCACCACGTGACTGGTCCTTCGAGGTGAAAAAAGCTCAGTCTTCACAGTGCCATCATCACTGGCAGCTGTGAAGGAAGCTGCAGGGGAGAAAATACACAGCCCTTAGAAACTTCTGGCCCTCCTAAAAGAAATGCGAACTAAAATTTGATGAACAGGAGGAAAACCCAGATAGGGAGATTTCATAGAGCAAGAAGATGCGATGGTTTAAAGAGCAACAAAAAATTTCAAGTCAAACCAACATCAACTGAAGAGCTTTAGCTGAAGGGAAGGGACCTTGGAAAGAAGGAATGTATCCAGCTAGAGGATGAAAGGGAAGAGCTACAGGCACAGTGTTTGTTTTGGCCTTGCATGCCTCTGATTCACTTCGGAATACTTCAAATGATTTCAAAAGCTCTTCAGGTTTCTGAGAGCCAGCACTCAAAGATATGTTAAGAACAGTGGCATATCTCTGCCAGGAACAGGAGTGGCATAAATGTGTGGCTTACAGGGAGAGGCAATCAGGTCCTTGCTTTCTTTCCTTTCTGGTTCAAAACATCTGTTGGAGAAGTCCAAAAAATGGAGGTGGAAAGCCTATCACGGGGGGTGAGCTAACAATATTGTCTCAAAGAATAACTAAATACAGGTGTAGTGAGCATCCTTTAAATTAATATTAGTCTGAAATCCTGGATTGTGGGAACATAGCATTTCAGCTGTACCTGTTCAAAAGACTTAAGTCTGTTGACAAGTGATAAGTCAAGCGTATAACCTTTAACAAACATTAGCGTGTTGCTTTACGTAACTACCTTACACACCCCCAAGATCAGACTGTTTCTGAAGTGGGTGCAAAACTGGTACCTGAATTTCATCATCAGCCAGTATTTTGAGGCTCTGGTAGTTACGGATAGCAAGGGGAAATACATTTTCTGACTCTTAAAGGATTACCAGTTTTGATGGAGCTCAGCAAGACCCAGAAATGATCCAGAATGTGAAGTTGTCTTCCTGACAGTGTGGACTTCAGCACTGGAATGAATGACTGAGCGCTGCTCTGACTGTTGATGCAGCATATTGCAGATGTTTTGTCCATCAGGACACCGACTATGGAATTTTGCAGAATAAGTGCTACACTGGCTTTCAGCAGATCTTAAAGTAGGGATACTTATAGCTTTATGGCCTTATGACCACATGGCCTGCACGGCGCAGAAGAAGAGCCAACCCTTTTTAACACTGGCACTGTCTGGGTCTCCTGCTTGGGCCGGCACCTGATTCCACTCTTGTCCTTATTCAGTTCCGTGTATGTGCACGTCCTGTTATTTTAGGTATCCTGTCTTTACAGACAAGCACTTCATAAATATTCCTGAGGAAGAATCTGAGGTCTTGGAACATTGCAAAATTCCTGGTAAAGACTGGTCTCTGGGGCCTGGTCCACAAGCCGAATGGCTGGCTAATTGGCAGTATGCATCCCATATGCATCCCATAAGGTGACTCATAAATCAGTCTCAAGCTTAGAATAGTGAGGGCAGGTGTTGCCATTTTGCATCTTGGACAGTCTGTGCGTCTCTCTTAGCTCATTATTATGGCATGAAAAGATGGGATTCAGGCCTGGTTTTGGCAGCAATCAATACCAATTTCAGCATTAAAAAAAAAATATCTGCCCCAGCCTTTAACTTCTTCTCCTGGGGTTACCTGTCTGCTCCCTGGGTGTATGATGAAGCACATCACCTTGAATCATTTGGGAACTCATATAATTGGGATCATAGAACACCCACGTTTCAGAATTTGGACTTTTGGCCACGCATCTCACAATTTGAAGTATACAGAGCATACTGGTATTCTTTTCAGATTTGGGAGATAAGACAGCTATTATGGCCCATCTTTAAGGGATGATACAGTGCTGCAGGATAAGCAGGGCTTCAGAAGTGCAGATCTGGATTCCTCTACCATACAGCTCCTTCCCAGTGGGCCCGTCGATAGGGGTGAGGGAGCATTCATGGGTAGTCTGGCAAGGTCAATGCCCAAACCAAACCTATTGAGTCACCTTGATCAAATCCAGAAAGCTCAGAAGTAGTTCTGAACAATTTTTCAGCAAAGACCTTAAATATTGGCTAGGTTCTGTCCCAGAAGAAGCAGATGGTAGCACTGCTCATCCAGGGAAAGAACCCACAACAGTCTCACATTAAAGAAAAGTGGCTACGTGCAGGGCAATGTAAGCTGACCCACATTCAAAGAATAATAATATTATTTTGAGGAAAGTCCTCAAGATTTAAATACTTGAAAAATATAAGAGCCTAGGGAGTCTATGGAAGAGCATGCCATAGTTCACATTTGAAATGCAGATATACTGAATCTGGTCAACACGTTAGTTTTCCTTTTTTCATAAAAAGGCCCACTTTTGAGGATGGGAGAAGAAAGTGATGGTGGAGGTTACTGCATTTCCAAAGTGTGAGGCTATTCGCACCTTCATTTGAGGCCTCGATAAGGCCACTCCCTCAGGAGGATGCACTTGACCTTAACGGACATCTCCCTTACAGTAGCCACTGGATTCTCAGAACACTTTGTCAAGAAGAAGTACAGTGCTTGCTTCTTGAAGGTTTTTCATTACACTTCTTGAATTTTCTAATCTTGAAATACAAATTCCTGCATCAAAACCAAAGAATAGTGCATCTTAAAGTCACATCTCTTGTATCTTGTTTTCTGAAAATGTTGTATGAATGACATTTCAAGGTTATACATCATTGACATGGATCAAATGGCAGCATTTATTAGAGGGAAGAAAGTCAAACCAGATGTAATGGGAATCCTCATCTGCTTCCACTAAAACTGAAACAGGATCTTGTTTTCATGTTAATTTGAATAGCAGCCTGTGAATCATATTTCAGATTTTTAAAACAATGGAAAATCCTAAATTTGAGGTCTGGATAATTTGATATCTGAATTCTGTTTCTCCTCTCACAATTGCACACCCAATGAAGAGGAGTTACATGTTCTTATTTAACACATATACATATATAGTTGCACTTTTGCAAAAAGTCTGTAAGTTTTGCTTCTTTGTTTCTATGAAAGCTATTTTATTTTGGATAAATACAGGTTATATCTGATTGATAAACAAATTTTGTTTCTAAAGTCTACTGCTTTCTACAAAGTAGTAACACATAATAGAGTTCCCTGCTTTACTGCTGTAAAAGACAATGAAAAATGTTCCTATAAAGACATTAGCAACAAAAGGAGGGCTAAGGAGAATCTCCATCCTTTATGGGATGTGAGGGGAAACATAGTGACAAAGGATGAGGAAAAGGCTGAGGTACTTAATGCCTTCTTTGCCTCTAGTCTTTAATAGTAAGATCAGTTGTTCTCAGGTACTCAGCCCCCCAAGCTGGAAGACAGGAATGGGGAGCAGAATGAAGCCCCCATAATCCAAGGACAAATGGTCAGTGCCCTGCTACACCACTTGAACACACACAAGTCTATGGTGCCGGATGGGATCCACTCAAGGGTATGGACAGACCTGGCAGAAGTGCTCACCAAGCCATTTTCCATCATTTATCAGCAGTCCTGGCTAACTGGTGAGGTCGCAGTTGACTGCAGGTTAGCAAATGTGACACCCATGTACAAGAAGGGCTGGAAGAAGGATCTGGGCAACTCCAGGCCTGTCAGCCTGACCTCGGAGCTGGGGAAGGTTATGGAGCAGATCATCCTGAGTGCCATCACACACCACGTGCAGGACAACCAGGTGATCAGGCCCAGTCAGCAGGGGTTTATGAAAGGCAGGTCCTGCTTGACTGAACTGACCTCCTTCTATGACAAGGTGACCCACTTAGTGGGTGAGGGAAAGGCTGTGGATGTTGTCTACCTGGACTTTAGTAGAGCCTTTGACACCGTTTCCCACAGCATTCTCCTGGAGAAACTTGCTGCTCATGGCTTGGATGTGTGTACTCTTCACTGGCTAAAAAACTGGCTGGATG
>NW_009617832.1:0-13084 GCF_000690535.1 Cariama cristata
GTGTCACACGGGCGCTGACCTCCTGCCGGCGTCGCGGCGGGGCCCGGCCGTCATTCCCTGCGTTACTCGAGATGCTTACGTTAAAGTGTGATGCACACAGATCGAGACTACGGAAGCGGGGTGCTTCTTAAGCGCTGTTAGGCTCCTGCTCGCCATAGTTTAGATTCATCACCACGATACAATAAAAGTTATTTTCTACCTGACATGTCTATGGCGATGTAAACCGGGCTAGTTTCGCTGTGGTCCATGTGGATGCAGAGCTGCCAAATGAAGTGTGGGTTCTGCTCCCGTTTGGTATTCAAAATAATCACGCTATGCGCTGACATATACTGAGCATTTTTTCAGTGGTGCCAGACAGGTACATCCTCCTTGGGGGAACACATGCACAGCCGAACGCGCACATGCTAGGCTTCTATAGTACAAACACCTATACACTGTGCTTAACTTTCCGTTTGCGAAAAGGGGGCTAGATAATCACATTCCTGACATCCTCCTGGGGACGTGGGCTTCTCTAAGTACACGTGCACAGAACAGACAAAATTATATATTCTTTGTATTTTTGAGGTCACAGACATGTAAAGGTTGCTCTGAAACTGTTTTGGACCAACAACAGAAAATTGTTTGCACTGAGGTTTTCTGTTTATCAGAGCTGAATTTCATATACTTTTACTGGTAAAATGCTGCATCCCTACACAACTCTCATATACTAACGATTTTTCTTTGGGTTGCAGGTGTATCAGTCATAAACTATATATATTTGCCAGTGTCCATCAAAAACGTTTTTATTGGGAGCGATAGAGCTGCAGAATCCAAGGAACAAAGCCGTGTAATCGATAGTCTTATTTTAGGTTGTGCCATTTTTCTGTGAAGAGGCTGGAAAAAAATCTTACCTCATTTGTGCTTACACAGTTACATTGGTGGACCTGGAGTTTTTTAGTAGGAAATAAAATGATTGATGTATTTTCATTACTTTGCATCTTATTATCTCAATTTTCCATGCAACCTTATTTCATGATTTTTCAGTACATATTTTCTTCCTTTTTTTTTTTCTGATGGGCACTTGACAAGTATATTTGATTTTCATGAGCTCTTTACTATCAAATATCCCCTGTGGAGGACACAACTGTAGACAGTAATACTAATGTTGTGATTGAAACGGTAAGCAGTTCACAAGTTCTACAGGAAGATACACACCTAAAGGCATATATGCACTAACTCTGTTGCTGATCTTCTGACTCAATAATTGTCGAAATGCTTTCTTAGAGACATAAACATTATTGCATCTGTAAAGTGAAAGAGTCTGTTCAATTAGGTATACCTTTGCAAGAACGCAATAAAATTGTATTAAATAGCAGAGAAGTTAATGTTCCCATTTCCTTCTTTAATGCTTCTCTCTAACCTCTTTGCGTTTTTCCTGCTGTGAGGTGTAGAAGAGGTGACATCCCTATCAGGAAGGAATAGGGTAACAGCTATTTTTCTTCCTTCTTTTTGGAATGTCTCTTGAAATCCAGAACTAAGATTTAGCATTAACTGTATCGGTAAATTTCATGGTGCCTGTTCTTTTAAACTTAAAAAATAAGAAGTGTCTCTTAACCAATTCCTTGAAAAATAAGTAAATAGGAAAGAGAGGTATGGTAAATATTAATGGACAGACCCAGTCAGGCCTAAGTGACTAATAGAAATTTGATTGGCCACTAGAAAATAGTCCTTAGATCTCACCTTCAAATTAGTAAGGGTGTTCAGGTAATGACTACTGGCCTTAGATACTCACAGGCATGTTCTTTGATATGCAAATTAGTCCTGTGCAATAAAACAAATTACAGAATTTGCCCCTTAATTCATCTTGGATTTTAAAAATCAGAATATGCAAGCATGGTGTTCCATCAAACACTGTCTTTGAGATGAGTGATACACAAAGAAGAGGCAGCTGTTGGGGACATGTTATAATTTCTAATCTTTGAATTTTTATCTGTATACATAAAGATCCAGAGTATTTGTTACATGCCACGAAAACATGCAGCATAAATTCTTTGTTCTTTATGTTCCAATATAGCTGGTTGCAGCAATCTGAAGGACTTTGCTGTTTCTGAGAAATGGCCTAAAATGAGTTGATAGTTCGTATTACAGTGTTAAAAAGATGTTACAGCACTGGAGAGATTTACTTTAGTGAGGATGTTTGTAACTGAAAACTTGAAACTCCAAATGCTGATCAAGCCACCAGAATATTTACGCATGTATTGAACAGCAGGTGTTGGAGTGGGGCTCGCTGTTTCACTGAAACTATTTATGAAAAATCGGTGTGTGTTCATAAGCGAGGTTCTGGAGCGGGCCCACAAGTAGGCACATCATGAAAGATAAAAGATAGACTTGGAATTTCGCTATCGAGAGAAGTGACAATTTTAAAAGGCTTTTGGGTTTTTTTGTTGGGTTTTTTTTTAATTAAAAAGCAGCTGCTAGATTGTTGAGGCTTAAATTTGCACTCCTTTGTAGCAGAAGTTCGAACATGGCTTTTTATTGGATTTTACTTTATAATGGTGAACTATGAATTAAATGAAAACCAGTATATTCCTACTCACAGGCTAATCAAGGCCTTGCACACACTAAGAACACTCTACCAATTTATGTTGAGACCATTTTAAAGTGATTTTCATCTCGTTTTAACACATTTTACAGCTATGTTAGCAGCAAATTCTCATATTTGAAACTTTAAAGCTGCTAAAGCTAATGCTGTTACTCTGGTGTCAACATTAACAAGGCTTAAAAGTGGATGTTCTAAATCATCTTTACAATTTGTAAAGCGGGGAACAAAGTCACTGCAAAATCCGTTGACAGCATGCCAAAATAAAGTCAGAGGATATTGGTAAGGAGATGACTTTCTTGGGGGCGGTGAGGGAGGGAGGAGGAGTACTTTGAGTTACAAATCCATTAAACGTCATTTGAGTCCTTGACCAGGACAAATTTGCAAAGTTAATCTTGGAACAAGTGTGATTTCTGTTAACTTTTTGCAAAATTCCCTGGAAAGTTTTTTTGGCAGTAATACTGTGTACTGAAACCTGAGTGTATCCAGCTTTGTACTGATTTTTAGCAAAGGTGTTTAAAAGGCCTCTTCTGCGCAGGTGGAAGTCCTATTAAGTCCGGGAATAGTCCTTGTCCCAGCTCAGCTGGGTCTATGTATGGAATTTGTTATGCGAATCAAAGTAAATGGAGAGAATGGCTTGGCCAGTGTCCTTTTTTGGTACCTTCCCTGTTACTGTCCACTATTAAAACCCACACAACAGAACCCAAATAATCATCAATGTAAGTTAAGAATTTTTACTTCTCTTTCAATCTAGTAAAATTACTGGTTGCTTCCCATTAGCCATCCTTCCAAATATCTATACTCAATATAGCATAATGAAAGTGTTTATCTACATTTTATATACAACCTCTTGGCTACAAGATAGATGTTTTTTTAAAAGGCTATTTAGCCAGCTGTTGGTATCCTGTCTTACACCATGGATCTTTCAAACAGAAAGCTTGAAATTGCAATAGTGTTTGGATGAGAATTCTCTGAGGAACATGGATATGTTACAGGTAATGACCCTGATAATTTGGTATGTAACGTTACCAGGATTAACGTTACCTCCTCATTTCCATCTCAACAACAACTTATGGGTTCATCCCCAGATGAGAACTGCAGAGTTAAATGTTTTAATTGTCTAAATGCTAAATTTTGTAATTGACCATATTTCTGTGTAAATTCCCTATGAAATATACTGGATGTTTGCCTAGCTAGTGATTGAGTCTGTATGCTGTTTTACTGGAACATTCATGCTGTATGTGCTAGTAAAACATTCCTGAGTACTTTCAGAGACACTTACTGAATGTGGCTATAGCAACACTTTATCTTTTAGTTCTATCTTGGTTTACATTTATAGGCCATTCTGTGCTGCTAGGTGCTGACTGCTCAGTTTAGTTACATGGCACAAAGAAGCTTACTCCTGCAAGAAGAAAGGAGGAGCGAGAGCTTTTTGCTGTGGTGAGCTGTTACATTTGCTTGGTTGTTTTACGTAACTTCCTGCAGGGCTCAGGTTCCTGCATGCTCGTTTTCGGAAAGTGAAGTTAAGCTAGATTTCCATTCTAACCAAGTTCAAATCTCTTAGATGTACATGTCAGAATGCAGCTAGGTCTCAGCTGTTATCTCTGGATGTGCAGTAACCAGCTGGAATGAGTTAACGTAAGAAGGAGTGGAAAAACCAGGAGGGAAGCGGTGCCAAAACGTACATAGAAGAGGATGTTTCAGAGATGGCTATTATGTTTATTGTGGCCAACAGACTTTTCATTACCTTAACCTCGCCATAGGGTTGGGGTGAGACTGTTCATTTTTCTTCACATTGACTGCCGTTAAGTCATCCGCGTAGGCATGATACAGCTTTCCAGTAATTTTCACAGGATTGCTCTGTTGGCTTGTCTGCCCACACCTTAAATTTGAGCCTAGCACGTGGAGGGAAGGTTGTACACAGCATGGGAGGTTCATGCTGGGTAGTTCTGTTCAAATAATCTGCCCTGGGTGCTCTTTCTGCTGTGTTTTACACTACTTTCTTTGAACTTAAAAAAAAGCAGGTTTGTTTGGAGGGGCTTTTTATTGGGTTAGTTTAAATTTAAATCAGTTCTGTCAAGTTAGTTAACCACTTGGCCACATGAGTGCTTGTGCCAACACAAAGGAGACCTTGCTGCAGGAGAAGGAACAAAGGGTGAGAGTCTGGAGGGAGAGTCTTTTAAGACAGTGATGCTGATAGTACTTGTGAATCCACCAACAATGCAGGCATTTCTGCTCCCTGAAGCTCATTCTCCCTTGCATTTGGCCCAAATATAGTTTGGTCTACCAGGAAATAATCTAAATGGGGCATTCGGGTGACTTTCCAGGGTAACAGCCCTATCAAAGATGTGTAAAGTGACCCATTCATCTCACTGAATGAGTGTGCTTTAGAGAAGAATGGAACTTTTTAATATAGGTCAGAGTGGTGATAGCTCCATTTATCTGCCACACCTCAAAAATTTCAGTATTGCCATTTGCAAACTGTGGAGGAGACAGATTTGCCCTCACAGTAATCTGAATGGCCCCCTGGTAATAGCGCAGATATTTAAGGAGGGAGGAGAGCAAAGATCTCCGTTTTTTACAGGATGGCTGCTCTTGCCATCATTACTTGGTATTTGTTTTGATTTTTAAGCTGAATCATTTTCATGATGTCATTTATATTAAGATTCCTAGGAGCAGTTACATGGAAACAACTTGGTCTGGCCTTTCTGCTAATAAGGAACCATGTTGTGGATTTATGTCTAAGAAAGCCTCCCCTCCCAAATGCTTTCAGTCCTATGGCAGTGCTCTCACCTGTAACCATTCAGCTTGTGTGAGATGGTGTCCCAGTTTCCACTTAACTTGCCCATAAATGTGCCTAGACTAAATGTTGTGTGACTGTAATAAATGTAAAGCTGTGATCAGAGCAGAGCCATAGCACAAGCTCAAGTGGATATAAAAATACACTGGAAGGATGAGTTGGATTAAGTGATGCTATTTTTGAAGGGACTTTTTTGAGAAATCTTTCACTCTAGTGACATTCTGTTTAGCCAATTGTCACTACCCCAGGAGATGCTATCAAAAGGAGACAGACCATAGCTCTAGACAACCGGAGTTCTAAATATGCAACATTCATGTTATTTTGTCTCTAAGCAAAAAATGATATGGAATCGCAACTAAAACTGCAATGAAGAAAGGTTGTCTTGATGCCACTTTGTCTCAGTATCCTACATATTCAAGTAAATTAATTGTTATCTGTATAAATGGGAGTAGCACATAAATGTTAGATGATGCCAAATGCCCCATGCACTTGACATCTCTTACCATCTTTGACAGAAAATAAATGTGAACAGCAGGAAAGAAGGAGATAGCTTTCTGACAAAACAGTTTCAAAAAGCAAGCTATGCTTTGCAGCCACAAAGCAGAACAGAAGTGGAATCCCACACAAAGGGCAGTCCACCTTCTTTGGACATTTGTTTATCAGGTAAATACCACTCTGGAAAGTTTTCTGAGAAAAAAAACACTTTTACTTGGAAAGCCTCTTGTGTTCTTTTTGTTTTGTCAGTTCTTGCTTCATGTCTACCCTCTAGTGTTGATATGAACAGTTTCCAAGTAGAGACTGCAAGTGTGCTCTGCAGTTCTCTACTCTGACCTAAGAATTTAGACAGTCCTTTGGCTCAGTGCTTATGTGTACTTCTCACCTGAACAACAGCATTTAAAAACAGAAACATATTTATTGACAATTCTGCTTATTTTAATGAATAGAGTAAGTGTTTATTTTTTTGTTTCCTGAAACAACAGAAAGTTTTTGGGGGGACATTGTACTAAATGACAGCAAAGTTTTGGAAAGATTGGGATCCTTGTGCATCACACAGAATTTTAAGTGCAGTTTGTCTTCTTTGCAGTGCTAACTGCCTCCCTCAGGTTAGCCTTTCTTCTGTGAGGGCAGTCACATTGCAACAAAAACAACCTTTGAGCTGCTCAAAGTTAGGCCTAGCACAGCTGAGAATTTGCTGGGCTGCTTCAACAGCACAGAAAACCCTTTGTGTTGTTTTTTTTTTCCCAAGTGGGCCAGTCTTGTGTCAGGTTAGTGAGCTGAACTGGTTTATAGCAGATCCAGCAAGCACTGGATTGCTCAGAGTAGCATGGAGAAAAGGGGATCTTGTTGCAATGAGTTATCAAATCAACTTTAGCCTTGCACTCATGGAACAGAGCAGGTAGAGCAGAACACAGAATGACAGGATCATTTAGGTTGGAAAAGACCCTTAAGATAACGTCCAACCGTAAACCTAATACTGCCAAGTCCACCACTAAACCATGTCCCTAAGCGCCACATTTACGTCTTCTAAATACCTCCAGGGGTAGTGGCTCAACCACTTCCCTGGGCAGCCTGTTCCAGTGTCTGACAACCCTTTCAGTGAAGAAATTCTTCCTAATATCCAATCTAAACCTCAGGATATTTATCTACATCTTCATGCTACCTCCTTTTGCACACAAATCATAAAAAAATAAAAATTACTCTGAATACAGGACAGCTGATCCATACTATTTTCAGTACAGTTATTTTAAAAACTTAATTTAAATTAAATAGAACTAAACTGTTTTCATGTACTAGAGTGAATTAGGGTTGGATCACACATTTTTCTGGTTCACATGTGGAAGGGGTAACCTGTGATTTTTGTAATGCCAGGAATGGCGAGGTCTTCAGCTGGCTCTGCATGTTCTAGAAGGACATCTGACTGCCGTGATGGCAGGGACAGATCCCTTGTTCTCCTACCAAAGACAGCAGTTCTGTATGCAAGTAATGTGATGCAAGTTCAATGACGTATCTTTGAACCAACTTATTGCAAAGAGAGAAGAAAGTTTTTTAAACCAATGACAATACTAATATTACAAGCCAAAGAAGGTTTATACAGAGAAACCAGCATAAAATGTGAAAAGTGGTAGATAAGCATACACTGGAACAACTGTATGTCCATTTCACTGTATAAATGAATATGATCAAAAAACTGTGATTTTCTAGGGATCTTTCTCTGACTTCTCAGAATTGTTTTAAAAATGCTAGTCAAATGGCAGATAACATCTACCTTGGTGGAAATTATTTACCTTCATAATATCTCTCATAAAAGAATTAACAAGAAAATAATTAACCACAGAGCAGGAAACAAAGCACTATATCCAGTAATATTTTTGTGTAAGACTTTATGAAGAGGGACTTGGGTGGAATTTAGGTCTTTGTGTATAAAAAAACTTGGTGGCTGTTGCTGCTGCAGTGAGGACTTGACTGTTTGACTTCAGTTGTGCCCTTGTGTGTGCCCAGAAGTAACCTGGCTTTGGCAGGGCTGTGTAGGTCTATGCCCAAACATGACTGAGATCCAGAAATGAGTTGTTCTGCTTGAATACGCTGAAAGGAAAACCCTGGAAATGCATGCCTTGCAGGCAGTACAGGCTGTGTAGTACTTACACAATCACAAAATGAAGCAGTGGCTAGTAGGATTTTGCAGAGTAACCGTTAGGTATGGCATGGCACTTGTTACTTAGCATGTCATTGTCCCCTGCACTCTTTCTGTGTTTTCTGTACTTCATTTGGTTACTGGACAAGGTAAACCCCTTGCCCAGTATAGAACAGGGACCAGAACCCATGCCTGCCCCTTCTAGGTGGGCATCAACTTTCTGGCTCATTGAATTCTCCAGTTCATTGCTGCACAGCACCATACCTTCAGCAGGCAGATGGGGATGGTTCCCCACCCCAGCAAAGGCAGGTGGAGATGCTAGGAGGAGGCTAAATGCTGATAAAGGAAATAAGCATTGTGTTTTCCCCACCAGCCTTGCCTAACCAAAAAGAAGTTCTCTTATGGCTTCAACTGTTCAGTTAATTGCAGAGGACTAACTTGCTAGGAAGGTCATAGAGATGATAATTGGAAATTATGGGATGAAATTTTAACTGTACATGTTTTCTTTGATCAGTCAAACTGTTATTTTCTTTCAATTAAGCTTGTTAATTGTGGCATGTAGGTGAGCCAAGGCATGTAGGCAGAGGTTGTATCTTTTATTAGACTAGCTGACATCACTGTTAAAAGCTCATAGTTAAGAATTACGATGGCAACCCATACCTCGTTTTAGTTTAAATGACTGGAGGTGAATATATTAAAGGGAAGCAAGCATGTACTCATGTGGGTGACCTACACTCATAAATAAGTATTTAATTTCTTGCTATCTGGGAGAATCTCTTTGCATGCTAATTTCGTAGAAAGTTCATTAAACCAACCTGTTGTATGGCTGATGGATCAACATATAGCTGTGTTCTGTTGAGGTCTTGCATTTCTTCCTGCTTACAAAGCCTTTCTAACAGTAACTTTTTGCCTTCTGTCACTGTGTGCACTCTCTCTGTTAATAGTTTTTGGAAGTGGAGTATGGTGTTTTCAGAAGCACTTTTCTTAAGTGGAACAGGTGACACCTCTGTGGACAAAAGCAAAGTATGTAGTTAGAGTGCACAAGTCAATGAACTGCTGACACTGAAGTTTAGCACTTGCTAGATTTTCCTAATGCTGTCCTTCCATTAGGCTCTTTTGGCAGGCGTTGCCTGGTGGTGTGTAAGGAGTCACTGTATAACAGTGAGTAGGAATGAAGCAGACCTTGCAAAAATCACTCATATTTGAAACTTTCAGCTTTGCTTAGCTACTGCCTTCTGCAAGATGTACTTATCTAATAGGTAATAAATGAAAGTATATTTAATCACACAGAGTTAGTCCTGTTAGTACAGTTTGTGATGGTCAACTGAGCAGGTTGAATTCAGAAATGTGGTGTTCGGATCTGTTTGTGTTCATCTGTCTGTAGACAAGACATCATTTTAGTATTAAGAACAGGGGCAAGCTTCCTAAAAACTAAGTTTGTTATCCTTCATTGTTGGACCTTTTGATTATTTAGGGCCTAACAATTCTGCCAGAATGAAAAATAAGCTCCTGACCTTTCCTATATCAGATTGCATGCTGCATATTTCTAGCCATCCTTTCATTTTTCTCTCAGTGATTCTATAGCATATCTTCTCTTTGGAATAGCTGTCTTAACCTGTTTTCTCTTGTACAACATGTTAGACATTACATGTTAAACATTATATGTCTAAACATGTAATTTCTCCTCTCGTTTACTGACACATAGTATAATAAGAGGAAACTACAACCATGACTGTGATATTGTCTCTATTTTCCTCTGAGCAACACAGGTAATTAAGATACCTTCTTTTTAAAATCTTTTTATCTTTTCCTTGCACTTGATTCTTATACATCAAAGAAGTATTTGCTGATGTTTACGTCATTTATACCAGGGATGAGGATTGAAATAAAGAAATTGCAGTTTGCCTTAGGCCCACATTTTTATCAGGACTCTTCTTTTGCAGATTATTGAGGGTGAGGGAAGAATGTTGGTTTGTAGCTTGGTGTTAAGTTCTAAGATTTTTGTTTATAACTGTTTGAGTACTGGAAACTAGAATTTGGCATCCAATTCAACAGCAGTGTACAGATGCTTTAAAAAGTTAGGAGCTCTTACCATCATTCCATGTTTTTCTCTTGATACTCAAGGATCCTGTGTTTGCTGTAACGTCTCCCACTGAAACTTAGAAGAGAAAAGCAAGGTGACTAAGTATTTTGCAGAGATTCTCAAAACAATCAGTCACACACCAAAAAGCTTTATACTACAAAAGCAAATGCATTGGGACAAGTGACTTGGAGCAATGAGAATCTTCTAGAAAAGTTAGGTGCTAGGCTGGCACACAAAATCAGGGTGGAGACACTTTTATTTGGCTGATGCCTCAAACAGCTTAATAACTAAAGCTTCTTTTCTGAAAGGTTATTGTTTCACTGTCTCCTTCATCACTATTCACAGCACAGGATACACAGTCCTTTTTCAGCATGCTAAAATGTAAACCAGCCAGGTTGGCTCAGATATTCTTGGTGTTGACAAATTCTATTCACAGAGAGCAGAAATGAGCAGTAATATCTTCAGTTTCTGAATTTGGAAGAAAATGTCTGTTAAGAATATGATAGAGCACAAGAATGAGGCAGGTGAGAAGCAGTGGTGTCATCCCATGGCTGTGTGGATGTCATTCCAGCCTCAACTAATAGCACTACCGTATGGTGCCCTTGGACAGTGCATTAGGGCTCTGATTCACAACTGAGGACAGCTGGCTTAAGGATGGCTCCAGCCGTTTCTGCTCAAGCTGTCCATCTGGCCTCTGCTGCAGAAATGGTTCAAGTCCTCAACTAACATTTGTGATGTTGCACATTATTATCTAACATATTGAGAAAAACCAGAATTAGTTCTTGTATACCATAACTCACTGAGCTCCAAGCTGCAGTGGTTAACTTGCTTCTCTAAGAGCATTTGATCTGCCTGGAGCAGGGACAGGTGCCCCTGAGAGCTGGAGCAGTTGGTCAGTCATGAGAACCCTTACAGCAGACACAAGTTAGCTGTGTGGTTCCTGGACCAGAAGTCTTTTGATACTAAAATAGAAGGAAACTCTATTTAGAAAACTGATTCTGCTTTAGCAAAATTAATATAATGATTGCCATGCTTAAATAAACATCACTGCCCTGGATTTTTCTCTCTCTTGGCTGTGGTGTGAAATGAATTAATGAAGTTTGCTTTTTTGGAGTCTTTGCACTTGGCTTCATTGTTACAGATTTCCACAGTTCTAAATGGTATGAGCTTGCAGCTCATGTAAGACTTTACATGCCTGCTAGATCACCTCTAAAACCTGCCACGTTTTCTAGCACCATTTCACTGTATCTCACTTAAGCTTCCAAAAGCACAAAGGTTCTCCAATAACACTGAACGCATCAGGTGCTTTGACTTTTTGTTTATGTTCTCACTTCTAAACTCCTCCAAAGACCATTTCCATTTGCTAGGGATTGCCTATGTGACCATGCATGTCCAGATTCTTCAGTTATTTTCCCTCCCCATTCTGGCCACCTATTTCACCCCTACAGCATGGGTCAACAGGCGACTTTAAGTTTCATTTTAAGCACTTTATCTCATCACTGAAGTTTTTAATACCTGGTAGGAGACTTGAACTTTCACATCCCCAGCTTGAGGGACACAGAGGCTGTCTTCTTAAGATACAGTCAACTTCATCATAAAATCTCATTTTTCTCCTGGGATTACCAAGATGCTCATTTTCCTTCTGCAGTGCGCGGTATTCGTATTTTAGGTTCTTGTACTTTGTGCGACATTGTTTCCAGTCTCTGTCTATACCACGTTTCATTAACCTTCTGGCAATTTCCTCAAATATTTCTTTATTTCTTGTGGCCCCTTCAAGCATTTGTTGTATCTTTTCATCTGACCATATGTTTATCAGAGCTCTGACTTCATTATCACTCCAGTGTTTTCCTGCTCCAGTATCATTAACTGTAATAACTTTAAAGTGATTTTGTGCTTCTTCCAAGGGAATGTGATTGTCTGAAAATATAAATGAAACAACTGAGTATTGCTGAATATACATACATTGAAGTGTAATTGTAGCTAATCTTTTAACTTTACTATGTTAATATCCACACATGATTACATTTTTCTTAAGTATGAAAAATATATAGCAAGTGAAATCTCTTCTTTCTCCAAGGCATCTAAAATTCCACATTTTGTCAGTGATATTTTGTTGCTGTTGTCAAATTAAAGATAGATGTATCAAAGTGCTACATGTAGGAAAGCAGTAGGCCTTAAGCTTTAAAGCAACAAGATATCAGCATTGATAAGAAAATGGCTTTGCAGTATGCTTTCAAATTAGAGTGGCAAGGCAAAATATCATGCAAATGAAAATGCTACTGGGGATTCAATAGAAGAAAAAAAATCTTACCTGCGTATTCAGAAGTAGGCAGATGCTGCTTATCAGATAAGTAGAATGCACAGTTGAACTACAGTATTAGTGCAAGTTTTGCTCATGACTGGGAATAGAGCTATGAAACTAATTTTTAAGTTTAGTGATAAAGCTACACTGGAGTCAGAAGTAGAAACGTAGAGCTCTTTACAGTAGAGATCTGGTTACTCCAGCTTTGGTACTGAAATTACAACACAATTTTGTTTCAGAATAAATGCATGGAAATTAATACTCACCTGTCCCCACCATCCGTTTTGCTACTGGTGTACAAGATCTGTCTTCTGAGGTAGTGCTTATAGAATCATCATCTATAGAAACATACAGTTTTAAATAAAGTGGACTTGAACTTACATTAATAAAATTGCTAATATTATTGTCATCCTCTGCAGGTAACACCTACCTTCACTTAAAAATGTCATAACCCATTAGTCTAACCCATTAGTTATAGAATCATAGAACTTTTTAGGTTGGAAAAGACCTTTAAGATCATCAAGTCCAACCATCAACCTAGCACTGCCAAGACCACCACTAAACCATGTCCCTAAGCACCACGTGTACACGTCTTCTAAATACCTCCAGGGATGGTGACTCCACCACTTCCTTGGGCAGCCTGTTCCAATGCTTGACAACTCTTTCAGTGAAGAAATTCTTCCTAATAT
>NW_009617833.1:0-2075 GCF_000690535.1 Cariama cristata
AAATCACCAGTGACTGCTGAGGTGCCGAAATCACTGTATGAATTTCTAGGTAAAAGGAAAACAGGGGTCTGATTCTGCTTTCTTGCACTGTTTCTGTGCTGATGTAAAGCCACTGACTTCAGTGGTTGTCATTCTGCCTTGCACTTCTATAGAAGCATGTTTATCTTGCCAGTTTAGGAAAACGGATTCAGATAGATGTCTATTTTCCAGTGGAAGGAGCACCATATTTTAGAGGTCTGTTAACAGCTAAGGGTCATTACTATCCTCGTATTTAACACTTCTCTAAAAAAATTAATTTAGATTGAAGTCTTGTACATGTCCAGTAAGTTGCAATACTTTAGATGACGAGGTTAATCAGAGAAGGTAATTCTGAGATAAACCTTGAAATATTGGACCATTTAATATTTTGTGAAGTTGTCTAACCTTTTTGTCATAAAATCATGTTTCAAAATGAGTAATTCTGAAAATTTCATATATATGTTATTCAGTAGTCTTAAATGACCTTCAATGCTAACGGATGTTTTAATGCAAAATTGAGCTGTTATTCTGAAAAATCAAGTAGTCAGGCAAGTCCCAGGGTTTTTATAAACTTGTCTTATGCTTAATAGACTTTATAAGTGTCTTCATCTGAGTCAGCATGGCTGAAGGAAGAAACTTCATAGGTCTTACAGAGCTTTAAATTCTAACATGCATGACTTCTCAGAGCTTTTCAACAGCTTCAGCCTACCCTGACAGGTCAAGAGAGATTGCAAGTGGCCAGTGGAGCTGGAAATATTTTACATACTCAGCAGCAGTAGTTTTTGCAGATCGCAGTGACTGAGCAAAGTGCTCAGGCTTCCTAGAACCAGCAGTTCTGGGTCTCTGCTATGGGCATTTGCCGTGCAGTAGGAGAAGGTGTCCCAGAGAAGGCTGGAAAGCTTCAGCTATTCTACTTTCTATGCACGAGTGGTGTTATTCCCATAGTTTCCATGAATCTTTTTCAGGAATATGTTTTTTTAGAACAAAAAATGACTTCCAGTCGTGTAAGGATGTTTCAGAAGTAAGCACTGATGCCTTTTAATTATTAACAACCCATGCTATATAAAACCTAACAAAAAAATAACATGGTGGTGGAATCCTGAAGGCAGTTGTCCAAGACAGCTTTGCACAGAGAAGCTGAAAACCCTTTCCTATTTTAGAAGCCTGTTTTGTATTTTAGCAATAGTAAGGCACTGATGTTGATTAATGTGTCCAGTAAACTCCTGGGTGTCTCTGGTAATTTTCTAGATTTTGGAAGATATTGCTGGAGTATCTTGTAAAATTAGCAATTTCAAACAGGGGCTGATTTTCACAAGCAAAGTGAAGCAGCAGTCTCTGCACCAGAGGGGAGGTGTGGGCTTGAAATCTCTAGTTTGTCCATGTTTTCCTGTATTTCCATATTTTTATTATTGAGCTGTATATGTCCAAATTGTAAATAGGTAACATATTTCAGAGATCTTGGATCAATAAAAATGTACAGAAATAATTTCAAACCCTCCCCTTATACTTATCCTAAAAGCTATTTTCATGTGTGTAGCTTAAATATAAGCAAATTCTCCCCAGTGTCCCATATCCTCATTTTCCACACATGATTCAACAGAGGAATGAATTACACTTGTGGGAAAGTAACGCAAGGAAAAAGTTAGTGCAATTAATATCCCGTTGCCCAGTAGGTCCTCCTAGGTCCTGATATTCTATGATACATTTTGCTGGATGTACACTGGGATGTACACTCACCCTATGGCATTATAGCAATCATACCTTGAAACTACATTTGCATTTACTAATAGTGAATCACCTGAATTTATCCCAAATAAAAAATAAATTATCCCAGTTTCTTTTTTCAGTAATTAGATTCCTTTTGCACATTTCTGTTTTTGATGCATAAGCATTTCTATAAATGCATTACGTCTGGGTACTGTGATGAAAAGGTTATTAGAAATGTGACACAGACAGATAGGTTTTGTGTTAAAATAATTCCTCAGCTGCATAAGTGAAGCCCTATGTTGGCCTTCTGTGACTGTAACAAAAGACTTTAGCTGCTGCTGTAGGACACT